>NC_056725.1:561671891-561781891 GCF_019279795.1 Protopterus annectens
TGTGGTAGGCAAAGATATAAAGACTGAGCATTTTTTGCAACCATTTTGTTAAATGAATATTAGGCACCTTATTAAGAATTATTTTGATTTTATAGAATATATTAAGTTACTGCTTTTGAAAATGATTTGTTGGTCATACTTGATATAATGTCACTTTATACATATATACATATATTTGGCCATTGGCATGCTGCCTGAGTCATATGCACCCTTTTTTTGGAGCTGACATGGCTCATAGGAATTTAGAAACGCACTCAGTTGTCAACTGAGTATTTTCAGCTAAAACGCTCTTACACGGACTGGTTTCTGCTTCGTGAGCGCTAATATATCTCATTTGCATACCTTCGCTGCAAGTGAGGTATTTAGCATGTCCACGCCCAGTCCGTAAGAGACGCTTAGCTGGTCTCTTACACGGAGTTTAGGGCTGTTCCTGGATCGCGAGGCTTGCATGGAGTGTTGCACGTCTCTTACACTCCGTGCAAGCCTTCGTGAATCCTGCCCATGATGTCAGAGGAAGTCAGTCAGGATACCGTAGCAGAGAAGGAAGTATCGTGGTAGAGGAAAGGAAGAAGGAAGGTAATGATATATATATATATATATATATATTATATATATATATATATATATATATATATATATATGTGTGTGTGTGTGTGTGTATAGAGAGAAAGAGAGTAGGTGCATTAAAATATTTACAGAAACAAACAAGCTACTAATATGTCACTGACAATAGAGTCATGGCTTTGTATTTATTAATATTAACCAACTAATATCCAGTTTCACTTGTTTTATCACATGTAAAACATGATACAGTATATCATATGTCCAATACTACATTAACTATAATTCACTTATCGTGCAGGAATTGGAGTCCATGACTTCTATAATGTGCTACCTCTCTAATATTAATCCACATTAGGATTATTCTATTATAGGTTCATAGGTTCATAGGTGTGTACTAGGCTAACAGCCCTGGAGCCTATATAAGCCTAGCCCAAGAAGATTCCCTGGCATCATGCCACCTGAAGTTAGTTCCCAGTGCCCCTGTCTAGCAGGGCCACTGAAGTGATCCCCAGGATGAACTTCTTATTGCCCATCAACTCGTCAAGATTTCTCTTAAAGTGGGCCAGTGAAGTGCTCTGCTTGACACGAATGGGAAGTTTTTCCAGAGTATGGGAAGTCTCTGGGTTAGGAACCTGTCCCTCCAGCATGTTCTTTTTATTGTGGTAATGAGGTTTAGGTCGCTGGAGCATGTGGCATGAAGGGATTGGGATTTCTTAAGGTGTAGCATATCTGACAGCTCTGGGTCAGACATGGCTTTGTAGGTCAAGCAGAGATCGCCTCTAAGTAGGTGATATGAAACAGAGTATAGTTGGAGTTTTTTGAGTCTGTCCGTATAGTGCATGTGTCTAAGGCCTAAGATCCTCTTAGTTAGGTATTTCTGTGGCCTTTCCAGTTGTTGTAGGTGTCTAGTGAGGTACATACCAAATGGGGAATTGTATTCTATAATAGGTCTAATGAGGGACGCGTAGAGAGGGATTATGACCTCTTTCTTCCTGGATGAGAAACCTTTTGTAATGAGATGTGCTACATAGAAGGACTTTCTGACTACAGTGACAATGTGGTTATCAAAGGAGAGGTTGCTGTAGCCTGTGTCCCCAGGTCTCTTATCACACCTTCAATGTTTAGTGGACTACCGCCTATGTGGTAGTTCATGGGCACCAAATTTTTCCCAAAGGGAATGACAATGCACTTTTTGGCATTGAGCTTAAGGCCATGGTCCTGGCAACAGTCATTGGTCTCAGTGAGGCCTTTTTGTAGCATGTCAACATTAGCTGGAGAGTCAATAATGGCTCCCAGTTTGCAGTAATCTGCAAATTTAGTCAACCAGAGTCCCTTTGTGTTGGCTTGAACTTCAGAGAAGTAAATGCTAAACAGAAGAGGAACTAGGACCAATCTCTGTGGGGTGCCACTTCTAACTGGTCGGTAGTCAGATTTGGAGTCCACTACTTTCACAGTGTGGGTTCTATCAGTGAGCCAGTTGGCAGCCCATCTTATGACATAAGGGTTTATGCCTAGTTTAGTGAGTCTATCTATGATTCCTGAGTGAGGGATGGTGTTTAAGGCCTTGGCAAGATCTAGGTAGGCTGTGTGAACTACCTTGCCTTCATCCACAGCTCTGGTGACAGACTAAAATAAGTCTATCAGGTTGAACAGGCACAATCTACCTTTCACAAACTCAAACTGTGTGGGGTCCAGAGTTTGGAGATTTCCTATTTCCCTGTTAATAAGGTCCATGATGATGCACTCTATAGCCTTACATATCAGACTCGTCAGGCTATTGGAGAGTTAGTTCCCAGGGTCTGTAGATGCTCCCCCTTTGTGGAGTGGGATGACCGTAGCAATGCACTATTCTTTAGGAACAAAGCCTGAAATGAGGCTGTGACTGAACAGGGTACTCAGGTGTGGTACCAGTTCACTTTGTAGTTCATGTAGAACACAACCAGGGATATTATCAGGTTCCATGGAGGCTGTATTCTTGGCTTTGGATAGTGCATTTTTTTACCTCTGTAGCTGTGATAATAGGGGCTTGGCATTCCTCAGGTATTGTGATAGGCCCTTTAGGGAGTGAAAGGGGGTTAAAATTCGCACTGAACCTCTCGTACAATATGTTGGCAATATCAGTTGGTTCTGTATATGTATTGCCATTGTGCTGTAACTCAGAGCAGATCTGAGTATTGCATGTAGGTTCTTGACATAATTATAGAATGCTGTGTGGTTGTCTTTAGAATCTGCAGCAATTTTGTTTTTGTAGCTAGCTTTAGAGGATTTGATGAGGGATCTCATTTTTTTTGCTGAGGCTAACAAGGGAGTTTTTCCAGTCTTGGGATTTCACTCTTTTCTGCAACAGTTTTTTCCTTCTGTTGTAGAGTTTGTTTATGGTAGGGGACCACCAGATTGGCTTCCATTTTTGGAGGAGAGCATCTTGGTTCTGTTTGGTATGGCCCATTCCATGCACTTGTGTATGTGCTCATACAGTGCATTGGTGTATAATTCAGCAGTCATGCACCTATTTTCCATTTGCACAGGCATCGTGAAGTTAGCCATCTCTGTTTTTAGAAGCCCAAAATTGGCTTTGGAGAAGTTTTTTTACAGTGGTTTCCTTTAGAGGGGTGTGGGTGGGATGTGGATGTCCATGGTAATTAGTTTGCAGTCAGATCTGACCAGGGAGGAGTTGATTTCTGGTGTAGAGCAATGGTCGCTCATGTTAGTAATGACCAGGTCAAGGAAGTTTCTACCCCTGGTGGGGGTAAGAATGAGTTGGTCCAGGGCATTGGAATTAATGCATTTCAGAAAACATTGAGCAAGTGTGTTGGTACATGAGTAATTTTCCCAGTTAATGGAGGGATAGTTAAAGTCTCCCATTATAATGGTATTGGGTTGTATCCTAATATTTTCCAGTGTGTTTAGGAATGTGGAGTGGGAGTCTTGGGATATGGTGGGGGATCTATAGCAGGCTACAACCTGGATTGCAGTTTTACCCAGTGTTAGTTATACCTGGAGTATCTCTTATATGTTGTTTATGAATATGGAGACACCACCGCCTTTAGTGCTTTGGTCCAGGTTTAGGAGCTGAAAGGTATGGTATGAATTATAGCCTGATAGTGCTGGGGTGCTCTCAAGAGCCTTGAACCAGATCTCAGTCACTGCACAGATGCTGATGTTCTCCATTTTAAGGAGCAAGTGCATTTTGAGATTTAGACTTCTAGCATTGAGTAGCATAACCCTCAGATTTCGTTTTCTTGTAGCTGTTATGGGGGTAATTTTGTCTTCAGGACATTGCCTAAAAAAGGCCCTATAGGGAGCCTTGGCCACTATTCAAAATCACAAGGGTGACAGGTGCAGGCCATCTCAGGTGAAGCATCGAGGTCTGTCGATCATGTCATCCCAGGCAGACAGACACTGGATCCCCTTAGAATGACACCAGAAACTTAGCCAATTGCTAAAGTCAATCATTTTCTGCTTGTACTGTGGTATCATTCTGGGTGATGGTAGGATGCTACTCAGAGATAGGGTCATACCTACCTGGGCTACAAGATCCAAGAGCTCATCTATGTCTCTTTTCAGGTCTACCTGATTACGCTGAAAGCTGAGAAGAATGACAACGAGATAACCGACACCAGATGATCGACAACAGAGAAGACCGACAGTTGAGAATCCCGATGCTGAGAACACTGACATGTTAAGGTAAGTGTGCGATAGGGATGGATGTCAGGGTAGGGTGCGGGTGAGGTAAGTGTGTGTTAGTGATGGACATTAGGTTTAGGGGCAGGTTAAGTGAGTTAGGGGTAGGGTGCGGGTAAGGTAAGTGTGCAATCATGACAGACTTAAGGGTTGGGGCGGATTAAGTGAGTTAGGGTTAGGATGTGGGTAAGGTAAGTGTGCGAAAGTGACAGACTTAAGGGTTAGGGGCAGATTAAGTGAGTTAGGGTTAGGGTGCGGTAAGGTAAGTGTGCAATAGTGACGGGCCTTAGGGTTAGGGTTTGGGTTAAGGTTAGTGCATATATAGTTGTGTATGTAAGGTTTAGTGTAGGTTTGTAAGGTTTTTGGTGTACTTGTGTTGTGTGTGTGTTTTTTGGGAAAGTTATTTGTTTTGTTGATTGTCGGGATTCTGGTTTGTCGGGCATGTGAAGTTTCATGTTTTTGAATTTTCGGTTTTGTCCTGTTGGTTATTTCATTGTCGGTGTTTTGACGTGTCGGTGTTATCAGGTAGACCCCTCTTTTCATGTAGTCCAGGGAGGTATATCTCAGGTCAGTCACACCAACATGGACAATGACAGTGTCACATTTGTACCTATTGTGGAGTGACCTAAGTGCATGCATTATGCGGCAGATCCTGGCACCCGACAGGCAGCTGACCGTAACTTTTTCCTTATTCAGCCTAGTGAGTGGGACATCAGTGTGCCTTACTATTGAGTCACCTATGACTAGTGTATTGGGTAAGTTGATTTGCCTTAGGGGCTTTGGTTGAGTGGCGCACAGTTTATGTGAGCTATGTGTTTCATGGTTTGTGCTGGGATGTGGCGGATGTCGGAGGTTTCTGTTGTTTGTGCAAGTTTTTATTGAGAGTCTCTGCGAAAGTGTATGTGTATTTTGCGTTACTATGTGAGGATTGTGGTGGTGTATGTTTGGGAGGGCTGTGTGTTGAATGAGGTGTGGTGCAGGTGTTAACCTTCTTCTCTTGACTGGCTAATCCAGTCTTGGCTGGAGAGTGCTTGGCTTCCAATTTGGCTATGTACATGCATCTCTCACAAGTCATGGTGTTGGCAGGTAAGAGGAGAGGGTTGTCTGTGTACATAAGGCAGTTGCTACATTGCCTCAGGATGCCCAAGTTCACCAGGTTGCCAGGAGAAAGCACAGGGAACTGACCTTCAGAGATGCCTGGATAGATGCTCAATATATTAAGTACTGAAACTGTTTTCTTACTTTCTTTTGTGGAGAGTTTAGTGCTGGTAGCAGTATATATGCTACAGTAAATGCTACAGCAAGTTTTACACAAGAGCAAGTGCTGGAAGTAAATTTTCTAGTTTGAGTGCAAAAAGATGAAAACTAGCAAGATCTAAGGGAAAATTTGAAGAGTAGATTTTCTGGCACTAGTAATAGTTTACCCTAGCTTAGCAGCGCTGCGCGTCACACAAACCCACGCAAACACGGGAGTTTAAGGAAGAAAGTTCAAAGGGATATAAAGCAGCCCAGAATGGCCAATAAGGTACAATTTCAGTGCTGGAAACCACTCATCTAGCAATAAATAGGCTGCTCAGTGCCTACCACTCTCACTGACAAGCAGAAAGACTTCCCTCTACAACAGTAAGGTCTGGACAACACAGAAACTCAAAATACTGTCCTGAAATCAGCAAATCTGAAATCCGGACTATTCTAGTTAGAGAAAATGGTGGGAAACAAGCAAACAGATATAATTTTTTTTTCTTTTTTTTTGAAAAACAGAAATATAATTAAAACAGCAGTAAAAACACTTTTAAGGCACAGAAAAGGCTAGTACAATTGAATGTGTAGCCTGCAACAGACAATACAGTAGAAATAACTTATAAAATGACTAAAAAAGTGCAGTAAGCAATGTTAATGGAGCAATACAGTATCAGTAAATGCAGTAAGCTGAAAAACGGCTAGTTTAAAGTGCAGAAAGCAATTACAGGCAAAAAAAGCAAACAGAGGTACTTATAGTCAATCAAAGTCTCTCTTTCTCCTTTCTGCTGCTATAGTAGTTTGCATTACTACAATACACACTTTAAGTATTCACACTTTTGCATTACTAGGATACTCATATTTTAATACCCACACCATCCATTTTGAGGAATATTGTTCTGTGCTTTTCAAAACTATATCACTCACAGAATGAGTTCTGAGAAACCCATTTTGAAAAACTGTCTCATCGAAATATTCCTATTACTTAAAATAAATAAAATGTCATAGTTAGATGCTTTTGTGTTAGCCCTTTGCTACATATTATATTTTATAAGTACAGTTCTCTCAAATAATTTGGCAACTTAACTGAATGCAGCTTAACTTAGGTGTAAAAATAATACCCTAGCTGAGCACAGTTTTGTGTAAAAATGAATGTGTTTTTTTCTGACCCAAAACAAACAGTAATGATCATTGAAATTGCTCTTACGCTTGTTTTAGGAAAAACAGCATGACATAAAGCATATGACTCCAAATTAGTTATTCCTTTTTATCCTTGGCAAATTCTCACTAGCCGGTTAAGTCCTCCAATGGCCACTTAATGCTTAATGACTTCAACTCCTTATTTAAGTCATCCTCAAAATTTCTGCCAGTTAATATACTACTACTAACACTCAGATTTTCCCTAAACCTTTCTACTTCTGTCTTCCCCTACTACCTCATATCTACATCAATTCAATATTATCAAGCTGTATATGACTCTTGTAGTGACATGCCAGTCAGAGATTATTAGGCAGACAGAGGATGGAAATGAATTGTCAGGCCTTTCTTCTGTATCTGTTTGTCTTCCACACACGCCTACAGACATGTTAAGGTCACCAGTCCACCTAATACTTGTCTTTGATATGTAGGAGGAAATCAAAGTATCCAGAGAAAACCCATTAAATCCATTAAAATACAATGAGGAAATGTATGAAAAGAACCCCATCTGAAAACCAAACTGGAGAAGCTCATGCTGTGAGGTGACAGTGCTATTCATTGTACCGCTGTTGGACCCCATATCTCTGTACGAATGTATAAATTGCAAATGTGCTACTAAACTAACAGGTTATCCATAAAGACTGCAATTACTTCAGTATTAATATTTCAGTTCAATATTATGCTACTCATTGGTTCATAAGTTCATAGGTAAGTACTAGGCTAGCTACCCTTGTGGGCCATTTAAGCCTAGCCAGTTTCCATTTTTGTGCTTGAATTAATCTATCCCATTTGGTTAGAGATTGGCCTTACCCATCCTATAGCCAATAATTATATACTACCCCTAATGATAATAAATGAGATCATACCATAGATAATTTAAGGGGACCCTGTATGGGATAAAGCATTTAGGAGTTCCCTCTGTTCATCAGTAGTACAGCAAGCAGTCCTGGGACAAATGTTCTGTTTCTAATCCATTAATGCAAGTTGCACTTGAATATTGGCATGAATGAACTCTGTTTTATGTGGAAGGGGCATCTGTTCCACAGCAGCAATATCCACTACGAGATATAAATGTTCCTCCTAACCATTCTGTTAACCTCTTTTGTTGCAGAAGGGGTTTTGATCCCTAGACTGAGTATTTCTGATACCATTTGACTTGATGATGTGCAGTACTGGGTCAGAAGATGCCTTGTATGCCATGCCTCTTAGCAGTATGCAGGATACTGAGTAAAGTGACAAAGCTCTGGGTCTGTCCATGGAGGATATGTTGTAGGCCGTGTATTATTTACTACGGTATCTCTGTTGGGTGTTTCCATTGTTGCATGTGTCTGGACAGATACATCATACTGAAAATCATATATAGTTATCCTTTCTGTTAATCTGCTTTCATCAATTAAAGTAATGCACTTTATTTATTTATTTAATGTTAGTTATTTTTTATATATCTTTATAACTATGTTTTTTCACTGTTAACAATGCCATTCATTCTTGATTTGTTGGTGAAACCTGGGCTAAACCTGAAAATGGTCTTTGTGGATGGGTATTCTACACCAATCAACAAATGCAAAAAAAAAAAAATTAAATAAAATACATTTTTTTGCACTTCCAAGATGAAAAACTGAGTGCTGAGTGTTTCACTTTTAAATTTTGATGCCTCTTAGAAAAACCTGGAGATTCTTTATAAGCCAGACAGCTTAAGAACAAAAATGTTCAGTGCGTATTAGAGGCATTTAGAGTTTAGAGTTTATCCACTGGATATACAACTTACATCTCATAAGTGGTAATACATATAAACTAGAATGCTGAGAGACAGCAAAGGATGGTGAGTCAACACAGTAAGGATTTTCTTTCATTCTGCCTGCTTTCTGAGTGATGACATGAGAAACTTTGAGAATTAATGAGATGAACCCAGCTGTATATGCAACTGCATATATGGCCGCACAAAGGATGGAACAACAGGTAGAAAGAGAACTTAACACTAAGATTAAATTAAACTGTATGCCTTCCTCATCTACTTTCATTATAGACTCTAACATAACCTTGGTTCAGGAATATGCCTTGCTATGTAAAACCACAGCAAAGATCCCATGTCAGTATGATAAGGTGGACTGCAAATAGATCCAAGTAAAAAAAAAAGGCCAGCGCACATTAGTCAGTGAGGCATACATTTATTTCAAAAACACAGGTTCTGTAGAAAAACATAAACAGTCCGGTTTCGGCAATATAGCCAGTGTTTTGCTGACTCTCTGCTGTTGTATGTTACTGTGGGGTGAAAATGAATTAATAAAGAAGAAAACTAATATTTGATAAAAATACTGTGGTGCACAGTATTATTAAAAATAAAGAACAAATTAGTTTTAAATAAATGGAATATAATATTAATGAAAATGCACAAATCACTAAAACATATAAAACCAGTACATAATTGCTGGGATTCCAAAGTTTTACACAACACTACTGTTTTTTTTGGAGTAATTAAATGGATGCACAAATGTACAGTGCATTAGTGCATTATATAAAAAGCTGTATGCCAATGTTATAATCCACATGCACCTCACATATGAATACTGCTAAATTACCCCAGAAAGCTGAGACCTCTCCTGATGCATGGAGAATGGAGAAAGTTCCAAATACACTTATTAAATCCAGCATTGTCAAGACATCTTTTAGTTTGTGATAACATTGTTAAATTTAAGCTTTCAGTGTCGGAGAAAATTAATTTTATGGCTTACAGAGGTGATTGGAAAAATAATCTGTTACACAGGGAAATTATTTGGCATATTTGAACAAATGCATCAACCCCACCAGGGCTTAATGATTCTGTATATTTTATTAGAGAGCTAAAAATATGCTTTGAATATTTAAATATTAATTTTATATTTAGTTCTTTGGGTGTTGGGTATTTTTATAATTACTTTTACATTTACTTATTTTGTAACACAGTTTGGTATGTCTGTGACTTTAAATATTAAATGTAATTGTTTTAGGGGGTGGATTGAAAGTTATTTAAATGAATGACTGTTACTATCAAGTATGATTCTGATGAAGTCCTGGATGTAGAGGGGACAAAAGTGCTTAATTGGCTTGGATTATTTATTTTCAACAGCATTTTTATATTATAGTTGGGTTTTTGTATTCACATGAGCTGCAAGTTGGTCATTTCTTAAGATTTAAGTGGATTTTTGTGACTGTCAGTGAGGAGTTTGGAGCTTTACTTGTCTGAGGTTCATGTCAAACGATGCTTAGCAAGCATGCCTTTTCCCCAAATTCAGACCATAATTATAGTGATCCGTATACTATAAGTCATTATCTTTCAAAAATAATACATAAAATGTATTAAAGAGCATGTAGATCCAGCATAATTCACAACTCAGGCTAGAGAAGTGGAGTTTGACATAGGCTTACTGAAGGCTTCTGCCATGGGCCCACCTGTTCTACAGCTGGCCCTTCTTAGAAGTGTGCACAGGAGATTGCTATAGCTTGTGTATGTATGTGTGAGGTTCTAGGACTGTTGAACGAAACTTCAACATCCCGAATCCACAATAACCGAGCACACTTTAATGAAAGCGCTTTCACTGAAAAAGTGCTTTCATTAAAGTGTGTTACAAAAAAAAAAAAAAACAATAAATCTTCTTTTATGCAGGGGGCAAGCCCCCCTGCACCCCCCATGAGGGGAGCTGTGTCCCCCCACCCCCCTACTTTAATATTCTCACTCCGAGGTCACACTACAGTGGGGAAAAGGGAATTTTCCCCTATCCACACCGTAGTGCGACGGGCACAACGAGCATACTTATTGAAAGTGCTGCTTTGGTGAACAGCACTTTTGGTTAAGTATGTTCGTTAATTTCTGCTTCGGCAGAAAGTGACGTTGGGGATCAGTACGAATCCCATGTGTGGATGGTGGGGGCTGAAACAGTCAAATAATTATTTCTTAAATTCTCCTTGCAATCAAACCAAAGAAGTGTGCACAGTCACTATAACTTATTTTGGGACTAGGGAAAGCGTGATCATTATTTCTGCAATTTTCCTCACATTTAAACCTCAGTGGTATTATGCATAGAAGGTCAATGTGGCTTTTGTGAGGCTGTGACAGTGTAGTCATTATTTATTTAACTTCTCACACAATCATATCTCACAGGTACTCACACATCCCTATAGCTTGTGTAAGGGTAGTGTGCTGTCTAGGAGCAATAGGCTGGAATACGTAACTGTGACAACTTCTCTTTTCTTTTCTCGCAATCACATATCAGAAGTATCTAGAGATGGCTAACTTTGGGAGGTAGGGGTAAGGATGCATATTGTAAAAATACATCTGTGATCAAAACGTTAAAATATGTTATTATATTCTGGTTATCAGATGGTTGCATGCCCAGATGGTGGTAGCTGTCTTTTAGGGGTGGGATGAAGAGGCAAGCTGTATGATGTGCTATAGGAGTAACTTGAAATATATGACTGAGGCTATTTATTCACTCACTTTCATTACAGCCTAATAAGAGGGATACACAAAAGGTGACTACCTTTTTTTTCTTTTAACAGGAAGACATAAGGATATGATTTGTGCATCTTTGCAAGCATTTATCTTCTCGGTTTATTGGGAACTACTTTTTGCCAACTTTGATCATTACGCCTTGGGCATTATTTATTTCTTCCCTGAAAGAAAAAATAAGACTGAATTTCTTTAGTTAGGTTTGATTTTTGTCTAGGCCATAACTGTAATAAAAGGCTGGGGGAAAACCTGTTAAATGTACTTCACATTATATAAAATCCCATGGCTTCTGAGACCCAAACAGCCTTCAGACTTTCAACTTAATTCTATTATTTCCTCCACAGTTTTTTTACACTACAGTCTTGACTATTTAGGGAGTGGTGAAAGGATATAGGAAGCAAATGAAGATTAAGGATATATTTCTTTCTTTAGGCACAGTTTTTGTTCAGGCCATCTTTGGCTCAAAAGGTTGGGAAAAGAAGCTCTAAAATGCATCTGAGAGCATCTAGAGCCCAGTGACTTCCAGGGGTGGGTCTGAGACCACTGGCTTCATTTGATTATTTTACTCTGGTGTAATCTTAGCCATTTAGGATGCATTGAAACAATGCAGGAAAATATGAACAGTATAGCAAAGTATGGGCAACTGAGAAAAAAAGTAATCTAAATGGTATTGCAAACATCAAGATTTTTGGGGGGACTGGAGAGACACAAAGGAGGTATATAGGAGGGACAGTGGACAGCAGGGGAACTAATAGAGTCCTTTTTCCCAGGGTCTCATTTCATCAAAGGCCAGAGACAAAATCTTCAGTACTGCCACAGATTGTACCATTCATGTACATCACACAGCTGATCAACAAGGTTTGTTACTCTCCATAAAACTTTATAACATTTACGTCTGGATAAGAAAAAAAACATGAAAGGTGCTTCATTTTGTCAGACTTTTGGCATGCAACAATCCTTCTGACTGCATCTTTATTTATTATTACATATCATATACATTGTATACATGGTTGCATAACAGTGTTAAACATGTCCTTGCAGACACACTCCTCAAACCATTTAACTTTAGTTTCTGATTAATGGCACACAGCAGTAGTGATTGCCCTCTATAAGGGTGGCTTTACAACTGACCTGGGTAATTAAAAAAGTCCTATCAGCCTTACAAGTCTCATCTGAAAAACCATGCTGTATATTATAACTAATTTCATAAAGTGTGATATTAGAACTCTTGTTTGAATTGACCCCCAACAGTTTGGCTTCGTGAATGGTATAGCCCGTATATTTAACCTGGTAAACTTCTTCAAAAGTGCTACAAAGGCTGTAGATGGTGGCCATGAAGTGCATGTGATGTGGTAAATCTTTACCTGGTGAAGCACTTTAACACCACTACCCATGCTGGCATCATACAAAATCTGATTGCTTTAAACATCGACCAATATGTGGTAAGATGGATAATAAACTGGCTGAAAGACAAGAGCCCTTACAGTGCAAGATGCAGATACCTAATCAGTAAGTATGAAAGTGACCAAGGGTGTCCTTCAGGGCTCAGTGCTGGAACATTTCCTTTTAGGTATTTACTTGCCTGAGCTCCAAGTGGAGAGTCAAGAGCTCTGGCTAATAAAGTCTGTAGATAACTGCAAACTGGAAGTTGTTGTTAAGTCACAGTATGATGCCCAAACTCCTCTGAATGGATTCTCTGTAGTAAACCCTTGGAGTACTAAAAATGAGTTCAAACTAAACGCTAAAAAGTGTAGTATCACTTTTGGTAGACAGCCTCTCCCTTCATCATACTCTACAGCCAACGCACAATTAAAAACTGAAAATTATGTCAGGGACCTAGATACATGGGCTGAAACCATGCTCTCGTTTGACCATCATGTGACAACAGTTGTCAGGAAATCGTTTTATTTAGACCACCTAATTGCCAAAGAAATATCATTATGGTCTAAAGAATTAATTACTCCCTTATACCCAGCACTGATCAGGACGATTATTGAGTACAATGCCCCTTTTGGGGTGTATCTCATTAATCATTTCAGACAATTAACAATAAGCTAAAGGTTCTTAACCAAAAAGCTCACAGGCCTAAAGTCCCTGAACTATGAAGATATGCTGGAAGTTTTACCCCTTTATTCAGTGTCTTAAAACTTTTGAGAGGAGATTGGTATGGTTTGCTGCACCATTAGAGATCTAGTTGTCCTGTACCTCCTGTTTCTTTGCAAGTCCAATATTTCCACCAGTACTAAAAGGAGAGACCTAAATCTTTATCAATAGATAAATGCACAATGGAGAGGCATGCTTATAAGGCAGCACCTCCAAAACCTTTGGAATAAACTTCCACTAGATATTAAGCAATGTGATTCACTATCTTATTTTAAACATAAACTAGTAATTGTAGAAAAATAAGAGATCCTGGCAATGAACAGTTTGGTGCAAACAAACGTAAAATGTCCAATCACCAAGACTGAAACTCGGCTGCAAAAATAAGAATTCTCCAAGTTCCAAACTCCAAGTAAAAAATCTTTTATCTCAGAACAAGACAGGATAAGTGCTTTTACAATACTGTTTGCTTCATCAGATCACTTTCTATAAAAAATGCTAATTCCATTTATATTCCAAATGACCAATGAAAATGAAGTGCATTCATATTGCCAAGGCAACTAATAGGTGGTTCATGGTTTATGAAATTTCGACATTAAAAATATGCAGTAAATACACATAATGCAAATAGAATGCAAATACCACTAAATAAAAATTAAAAATAATATAAAAAATGAAGCATATATAAATATAAATGAAAAATTGTAAATTTCATTCAGCCTTCACTAAAGGGTTCATTTCTTTCTTAATTTTCGTTCGATTAAAACAAGTTTAACAGAAACATATTCATTTAAGCCTGGATTCTTATGTGCTCTTAACTTAAATATCCAGAACAATTCCCTCTCTTCTGTCCTGTTCGCTATATCACTCTTTCTTTCATTTTCTGGTATAACTTCTAATATCATGAACTTGAACTCATGTCCCATCCCCAATGTGTTCATGTGCTTGGCTATAACACTGTAATTTAAAACATTTCTTAGCACAATACAAATCATCTGTAATCCCCTCCTTCAGCTGTCTGTTGGTCTTGCCCACATAAAAGGATTTACAGCAGATACACTCAGCTAGGTAAATCAGTTTTTTTGTGTTGCAATCTGCATTGGTATTAACTTTATACCTAATGCCATTAAGGGGGTGTATAAACACATTGGTTTCCAAAACAAAACTGCAATACATACATTTCTTGCCTTTAACTGTACCTATCCCTTGACCATACGTTATCTGTTTATTCCCTTGCTTGGGATAACACAATCTTTGTTTAAGGGACCCCTAGTTTTTGTAACCATACTTTGGTTTGTGCCCTATTAACTTAGCTATTTTGGAATCAGTTTGTAGTACATGCCAATTATGGAATCAGTTTGTAGTACATGCCAATAACTATTTATTATACCCTTCAACTGTCAGTCATCACTGGTGTAAGTTAAAGAAAAAATAATATCTGTATTTTGTTCACCAGTCTTTACTTGTGCCACTGGAGGTAGTGCAAAGTAAGGCCTCCCCAGCTTATCCCTCTCTGCCCTAGCCGTCACTTCCATTGCTTGAATATCTCGAGCTTTATATCCTCTCTTCTGAAACTTATCATTCATCTTAGCTAGGCCAACTTTAAAATCTTCATCCCTTGCAGTGAGTCTACTATGTCTTAAAGTCTGTCCCTTAAGGACATTCTTAAAAATTAACCTAGGGTGCATGCTGGTATAATGCACATAAGTAGGGCGAAAGCACTCTTTTCTATGTAATTTAGTTTGTATGCCACCTACATCATCCTTAAATATTTGAACATCTAAAAATGTAATTTTTTTTGTTCTGAATAATTCATAGTAAAATGCAAGAAGGAATAACTTTAATTCAAATGATGAATGATGTGAGTGATTCAACATTTCCAGCTCCCAATAAAAATAAATTGTCAACAAAACGGTGATAGAATCTAATATTGGTTGCATAACTAGCTTTTCCAAGGATAAATGTATCCTCTCAATCGGCCATGACCAAATTGACATAGCTATTGGCACAGGGAGTGCCCATAGCTATGCCAGAGGTCTGCCGATATAGGTACCCATCAAACACAAACACGTTGTGATCCAGCACTAGTTCCAATAGGTAACACAAAAAATTCCACCCGACGAGGGTCATATACTTGTTTGCATAGCAACACATCTCTCATCATGGCTATGGGGAGAAAAACTCTGTACTTAATAGTTTAAGTTATTACAATCAATCATTTATGTACCTACATATTACTATTTCACTTATGCAGAGGTAAGGTAGAATATTGAATATTACAATTCAGTTTATATGTAATTTACTGTAGAAATACTGTAGGAAAGACTGTTGCTACAGGTTGGTCAGTAGTTTTAGTATGAAGGAGAGAAACATTGTTGAGAGATGTGGGAAGAGTGTAGGGAGGTGTTTAAAAGAATGTCAGCCATAAGGATATATAGGAATCATAGGAAGTTACTAGGCTATTGGCACTGAGGCCCTTACAAGCCTAGCCAAGAATTTAGCCCATGTTCCGACAAGCCAGCACCCGATGCCCCTAAAAATAGTGCAAAACCCTGCCTGTTTCTGAGTCAGTGTGGTAATCATAATTGTTTTGTATGGAAATGCACATATACACCAAGTGAACTGAAGTGAAATTAGAGCCCTACCTATCTAGTCTTACACACTACAGATCACAGCACTTAACCCATAAGCCACTGCTTAAATCTTTAATATTGGCAAACCATGGGATTGGAGTGGTAATTGCAAGATACACAATTATAGTCCTCTGCTTACACACACACACACACACACACACACACACACACACACACACACACACACACACACACACACACACACACACACACACACACACACACACACACACACACACACACACACACACACACACACACACACACACCCCTGTTGCTAAGTAGATGGACTAGAGAACTCAGTACTTTACACATGCATGTATAGAAAGAGGGAAAGCTAGTTTGGGGGTAAAATGAGCTAGGAATTATGAGGTATGAGGAAGAAGTATCAAGCAGAGGTAGGATATTTGAGAATTAAGAGGAGTGTTTAGAGAAAGGGTTGAGGGTAGACAGGTTTTAGAGAAAGGTTGTATATACATAGAGAAGAAGGGTAGATATGGTAGTTGAGAAGAACAGGGGTGAAGGGATTTAGGTGGCTGTGTCAGCCATGGGTAGCAGAATTCAAATTACGTTAGCCAGGAGTACAGCAGCAGCATATCCAGATTTTATTTAGGTGTCTTTTTAAGGAGGATTTGAAGGCAGACAGGTTAGATATTGTTCTTGTAGTTAGGGGATGGGAGTTCCATATTTTGGCTACTTAGTAAGAATATAAGCTTTGACCTGGTAGTTTAGATGGATTTGAAACCGCTAGGAGTTTTTTTATATTCAGACCTCAGCGTTATATTGAGGACATAAATTCACTATATGACTAAGGGCTGGGCATGCTAAAACTTTATAAATGATGTTGTGTAAGGTTAAAAGAGATGGACATAATGGAGACAGTTAGGAAGTTCAAGCCATTGTGGCATATGTAATGCTTTGCAATGATGTGTGCTGGTCTTTGTGCTAACGGCAAACTTGGCAACTTTGTTATTTCAGCATTCTATTTTAGATCAAATGGAGGACTGTAAGTTACTGAGGATTGCGGCTCCACATAGAAGGGAGAGCAGGAGGTAGGATTTAGTGAGAGTGACTTTGGCTGATGTATTCAGGTGGTGCTTGTTTCTCTACAGCATGCCTAGTTTCTGGAGGGTTTTCCTAATGTTATGATGGATATGGAGTTCAAACTCAATTTGGTTGCCTATAATGACTCCTAATAGTTTAGTGTGGGGTCTATTTCAATTATAGCATTATCAACAGAAAGGATCTTGAAATGCTTTATGATGGTAGAGCAATGTTTTAGCATAAAGATGAGGAGTTTGTTTTTCTGGGTTAAGAAAGAGTTGATAGTTATTAAGCCAGTTTTTAATGGACGTAAAAGTATGCTGGGTAATGGAGTGAAAATGTAAAAGTGTGGAAGAAGAGCAGAGGATAGTGGAGTTATCTGTCTATTGTATAAGCATTCCTAGGAATTAGGAAGTATGCAGGTTGTTAGTAAAAATATTAAAGAGTAATGGGCCAAGGATGGATCCTTGTGGAACTCCTCTAGTGGTGTGAAGAAAAGGAGAGATGTAGCTTACCCATTTTACAACGTGTTGCCTGTTAATAAGGTAGCTGTGGAACCATTGTATAGAGAGAGGTGATAGTCCCAGGATGGAGAGCCTAGAAAGGAGCATGGAGTGTGATACTGTGTCAAAGTCTTTTTGACAGATCAAAGATAATGCCTATACCAGTGTCTCAAGCCTTATTTACAGTGTCCATGAAAAATAGAAAGGCAGTAAAAGTACTGTGACCTAAAGGGAAGTGATGTTGGGAGTGGGTAAATAGGTTGTTATATAGTATACATTGTATAAAGTGTGTGTAGATGGAATTTTTCAATATTTTGGAGATGAGAGATAGGATGGCTACTGGCCAAAACTGAGTTAGTTCAGTATAGTTTCTTCCTTTGTGGACAGGGATAATATGTACCATTTCCATATGTTTGGAACTTTAGATTTAGAGATGGAGCTTTTGATAAGAATACTGATGGGGAATGAAATGGAGTCAGCAGCTAATTTAAGGAACTCTGATGGGAGGATATATGCGAAGGTAGAGCAATGTTTAAGTTTATGGAAGGATATCTGCAGAGGTAGAGCAAGGTTTAAGTTTACTTCATTTTTATAAGACTTGCATGGACAGGTTGAAGAGAAAATTTGGATGAGTTATGGTAGGAAGAATTTGAGGGTTATAGAGGTGCTGGTCAGAGAGTGAAGAGGAGGCTGGATTGATGGTAGCTATGGAAGTAGAGGAGCTAGTGTTGGAGGGGATTTGAAATTAGTGAAGCTGCAGATTGTATAAAATAAGTGTTGAAGGCATTAGCTATTTGTAGAGGTGAAGCATCCAGGCATGGACAGTGTCTTTTTTGATCTCTGGATTTAGAAGAGATGAAATTGAGGAAAATATTTTTTTTTGTGTTAAATCTATGCTCATGTTGGATGTGGGTACGATATAATTTTTTTCTCTTTGTTAACTAGTTTTTACTTGATTGCGGAGTTGCCTGAATACTTGTAGATTTACATCATTTTTATTTTGTTGCCAGTAACTCCAGGCTTAGCCTCTTTTTTCATAAGATATTTACATGACTTTGGTTAACCAAGCAGCAAGATTATTTCTGCTACTTTTAGTGCACATTGGGGCAAGGGCAGTAAATATACTTAGAAAAGGAGTGTTAAAATATTAGACTGCTTCATTTAGAGAAAGAGATGTTTCAGAATTGACCAGTTTGTATGCATTAGTGCATCATTAAACATATCCTGAGAGAAGTTTGGTTGTGGATGCTTTTCAGAGTGTGTGGTTCTGAGGGTATAGGTGGGTAGATGATCATTTAGGGAATCGGGAAGTGTGTCAATAGTGGTAAACCTAACAGGATAGGATACAAGTATCTAGTCCAGTATGGGTTGCTGGGTATAATTTTTACTGTATCTAGAAGGAGAGTTGATAGTTTGAATAAAACTAAAAAGGTCTATGCTATTAGTTGCATTTTCAGATGAGAGCGATAGCTAATCGATATTGACATCACCTAAAATAATTGTCTCATGGTTAATTGTTTGTGAGACCCAGGCTAGCATGTATTTGAGGACGGGTATTCTGGCCTGTGGGAATATATAGTACTACGAAGCAGATACTTTTGATGCTATTAAGATTTAGGAAATATATAAGAATATTTGCATTTGTAAATGTCGGAGTGATATTAAAGGTATTGGGGTAGAGTAGGGCTACACCTCTTCCTTTCTTAAGGTTTCTATCAAGATTAGTTATGCTATAGTTGATGGTATGATTTCTGAGTCTTTTACATGAAAATTTAGCCATGTTTCAGTTAATGCAAGGATAGCAGGTTTGTACTGATTAATCCATGTGTGAAAGGGGAATTTTTTTTGCATAGACTTCTGAGGTTAAGCATCATTATATTTAGGCTTTTTGGATGTGTTCTAGAGTGTGTGTGTTAGGGAAGGGACCAGGATTTGGGTGGATGTCTCCACATTGTTTAAACTGGGGGACAAAATAGTAGTTTAGTATGTTATGTTTTTTAATAACAGTAGATGCAAATGGTTTAGAGTGTGGTTTAGTATTGGGTGTGCTGAGGATTTTAGGAGTAGAGTAATATATTACAGTATCAGGAAATAGCTGAGTGGAGATATTAGAGAAAATGTTGAGGTGAGGCAGATTTGTAGGTGAAGAGGTAAGAGTGGAAGTATGAAATGGAGTATGAGCTGAAAGTGATGTAAGTTGGGAAAGGAGTACTAGTAATGTGGTGAGATAGAATATTAGTAGAATTATAAATTGAGCAGATATGTATGTAAAAGATAGGAGCAGAAAAGTTCTAGGGTGAGCCTTCACGGGTGAAATATGGTATCACTTTGAAAGTCTGGAATGCATTTGTATGAGGGAGGGGGTGTGATAGAGAGTGGGAGGGGCTGAAAGTAGATGATTTGTTAGATGGAGCAATTAGTTGATGGTACTGATTGGATAGAGAATTTGGGTGGAGTTAGGCAGGTATAAGTTTAGAAGTAGTGGGTGTGGGAATTGGGGGTAGGGTAGGGGAGCAGAGTGAAGCGTGAGCTGAGCGAGAGTTCAACGGAACAGATTTAACCTCCATTAGTGGTGTAGTAAAGAAAAAACATTCAGTAAGATACTTAAGGTATGCATTTCATTTCAGTTAAGGTTGTTTTATACATGCATGCCTTGCTACGAGTCTCTCTTTTTAAGGTTTTAACTTGGTTCTACAGGATACTTCTAACTTGTGGGAAAGGTAAGTTGAAACAGTAGGTAGATAGTCCAAATCCCTGATAGATTACAAAGACAGACAAAATGTATGTATTTTCTTTCCTAAATTCAAGTTACAAAGTAGCTCTGCTACTAATGGGGGGGTAGGATTGCCTCACGCTGCATACATGCCAGAAAGTGAGCAAAGGAGTTAAATTATTACAGTAAATTATAAAGTTTTGAATGTTTCACTAGAATTAGTACATTGAGTATAAATTAGGTATGACAATGGTACTACAAACACTGAGTGGGAAAACACAGCATCCCCACTAGACAATGCAGATGTCTTTTAGGAGTACCCTTAGCTCACTTTTTCTTGGGGTGTTCACTTTTTCTTGGGGTGGTGTTTTGGGCAACTGACTGTAAGGAGAAAGATAAACTGAAGTTACCAACCTTATCTCATAGCACAGAAGATAGGTACTTGCTGGATAGTCTAGTTTGTTGCGCCTGTGATAGAATGGCTTGGGTAGGAAAATGGAAACAAAGTAGTAAAACTTTATAGAAATAGAGAATTATATAGGTAATATATTATCAGTTATAGGAGGAGTAGCTAAAAAACAAAAGGTAGCAACAGTTGAAAGGAATACAGTAATTCTTAGCTGTAGAGTTCACATTTAAGATGAGGCAGCAATCTAAGAAAATCACCACCAATAATACATTTCAGGTAACAGCAGTTGGAATGAATACAGTAAATCTCAGCAGTAGAATTGACATTTAAGATACGGTAACTATCTATCAAAATTTACAGCGATAATACATTTCAGATCCAGACTAATCTGGTTTGTTCCATTAGAAGCATTTTGTTCCTTTGTTGCAATTTAACATAGCAGAACAATTGTATGACACCATGCTTAATCTTGGACTAGCAAGTGATTACAAATGTATACACAGTTCTTCTTTAGAAATTACCTTAGCCAGTAAAAATAGAAAACAAAAAGAAAATGATGAAGTACTGTTATTTGTCAGATTAAGATAGCATTTGTTGTATGGTGACATATCTATGTGAGCAGGTGAGGTCTCAAAAAATGATTGCTACACAATAGCTGGCCATTAGATATGGATTTTTAACAATGGCTCACACTGGATGACCGCAAAACATCATTCCCTTGCAAGTATGGCAAGTGCAATGGCTCAAAACTGCTCCAATACTCCAAAAAACATATCCAGCACAATAAGGTGATTGTGAAATAACAGTTTAATAAAATTGTTCAAAACATCACTAGGGGTGTAAAATTGCCCCTGTGAATACACTAAATATACATAATATGCAGCAAACCAGTTTCAGCTAACCTAGCCTTCCTCAGTGCAACAAAATTAATGAATATAGGCAGAGTCTGAGCTGTATATAAAGATAGCTCAGTTATACAATTAAATATAATTGAAAATTTACAAATGCTCATTCAAACCAGGGCTAAACAGCCCGCCTAATTTAATTATCCATTTCTTCTCCTTGGAATTAAGTATGGAGTGCCAACCCCCTTTACAGTTTCTGTCCCCACCAATTTTATCAATTATGGTAAAATGAAAAGAGGCTGTCGGATGCTTTAAAATGTGTTTATATAGAGAACGGGTCAATTTATGGTTCCTGACATCACTCATATGTTCAGAAATTCTGATTCTCAATGGCCTAGAAGTTTGCCCTACATAGAATGCTGAGCATGAGCAGGAAGCCAAATAAACAACCCAATCTGAACCGCAGTTTGCCAATCACCTTATTGTGCTGGCTATGTTTTTTGGAGTATCACACTGGATGACACCAATGTCTTTTTGGAGTACCCTCAGTTTACTTTTTCTTGGGGTGGTGTTTTGGGCAGTTGAGCTGAATTTTGTAATCTGTGTGGCTAAGAATAAACATGGCTCACACTGGATGATGCCGATGTCTTTTTGGAATAACCTCAGTTCACTTTTTCTTTTAGTTATCTCTTCTCCTGAACAAACTCCCCAAAACACCATTTTTGGGTGGTTTGTTCATGAGAAGAGATAACTAGGCATGCACGCAGCTAGCGGGAGGTCCTGCAATAGAGACCTATCCTGCTAAAGACTAACTAGTTGTATTTCTGTTGTGCTGAACCTGAAAATGGTCTAGGTGGATCAGTGCTCTACCTTTGCTGACACATTTTAAATAAATCAATTAAATGAATAACTTATCTTTGTAAGTTAACTACTCCACACACCCAGCATCTTTGGGAAGTGCTACAGAGTGCACCATGCAGACCTTGCTACTAAGAAGGAAGCTCACTGACAAAGTCATCTGACTCGTTACAGGCTACAGCATTCGCCTCTCATAACTAATGTCCTTGGATGTCAGGATGTATTGTTCAAGTGAGTAGGTGGGGCTGTGCTTAATCATAGTGGGAAGATTGGGGGGGGTCAAAAAGTGCATAAAAAGTTTCTAACCTCTGTTATACATTCACATGTTCATGCTACTCCTTTCTCCTTTCACTGGCTTTCAATCATACCCTTCAATTGCTCTGAATGGCTTGAGTTCCTTGCCCAGTTAATCACTCATACCTTGTTACAGTCAATGTGTTTCCACAAAACAAAACAAAAAATACCTCATAAAACTGTTGAACTGTTACCAAATGCTCAACAACAACAATAACAATAATAATAATAATAATAATAATAATAATAATAATAATATGAGTCTTCCACTTAGAAATGGCATTGCACACACATGCACACACAACACACCACTTAAAATTATTTTTGAAAGTTTGATTTGTTTATTTGTTAAACTGGGTAAGTGAACTATTGCAGCAGATCTTTTTCAGCTGTACCACAGGTCACAAGGGCAACATTAAAGATTACATAAACAGGTATACTTTAAAGTAGTTACTAAGCATCATATTTTGGCAGGCTGGGGGGCTAATCAGAATGCCATAAGGAAGCTTACATGAATATCAGGAGAACCTTCAAAGTCAGCACAATTTGTCCATCTTTCTATAACCAACTTCACACAAAACTCCTCCCCAATCCAGTGCAACCATTTTCTAGTTTTAAGTTTTGGTTTGCTCCCTATTTTGCATGTGACTCTAAAAGGGTTATGCCCTGCATTAAATTTATGAGTCAAACTGCAAGCATTTCTGCATCATACTTGTGAACTGGAAACATTCTGTTATATGGTTTAATGATTGGAAGTGACCCCTCATCACAGTACTTTTTTATTAATGTTTTTATTAATGCTTACTAGAGTCTGTGTTCATGCTGTTTGAAACAGACAATTGCATATTTATTTCTTGTAATTGCATTCATTAGCAATTGATCACATATTCAGTGTTAGAAAGAAAAACAAAAGAAAGAACAGTATCTATGTATCAATCCTCAAATTAGACCTTGTCATATTATTTTCTACGACAGTACACTGCAGTGGTAACTCAAAACTAGATGGGTAATTCAACCAGTGCTGGGATGAAGGTCTTGTTGATTACTCAGGAACAACTGACTAATATGAGAACATGAGCAGTTAACACTGTGAGCCATACAACAGAGGCGAAGCTGCAGTTTGTAGTAATACTGGGATAGCCATGAGTGCAGTACATGACAGGAAATGTCTGATTCACTAACAAGACTTGTATCTACTATAGGACCAGGACTATCAGTAGGAAAATGTCTTGCACTTTACTGTAGTTCTGTCAGCAAAGCTCTGGGTCACATATGACATAATGACACTGACATAGCCTAGTGTGGGACCTCATTGGGTCAAATTGGTCCATCTGGCCTGAGACCAGCCCTGTGAGGTGCAATTCAGTTGTGGCTTCTGCCTATATGGCAGTGCACATTAAGTTGCAACTTTTAAAGCTGTTAGTGAGTTTCTGATGTGTTACTGTTGTAACTGGCATCTGTGAGATTGCACAAGGTTTGCTTAGTTATAACAGCAAGCTTCATGAACCCCACTAACATGGTTGCTTGACTTTCCATTTCTGAATACTGAGTGCTTCGTGTATGGCAAATCAGTTATGAACTGCACCAGTTTATTGCTAACATCATATTAGAAGTATACACCCCTTGCAGCAAATGAGACATGGACAGCAGCATTTAGGAAAAGATATAACAGCAAATCTAGAACTGAAGAATGATATAATAGTGTTAATTTGTTTTTGCTTTTTTTGGCTTTTATTTCAATATATCTCAATGCAACAAAGCATTGCTACAAGGAACAGATTCTGTAAATAATCATCGCTTGAGTCAGAGATAAAACCCGTCAAGAGAACATAACAGGATTCGGAATTTCTTTAGTTAAAGTTTAATTCATACAGTGATACAGAAAGTAATGGGCTGTTCAAAAACAAATTATACTTGAGGCAAGATACTGCATCAAGTTCATGGACATTTGCAGAAAATTCATAATGCTGGAAAGAATACTTGTGCAGGTAGAATACAAATAAACTGCAGAAGTATAATTTATCTGGCACATAGCACACTGAAAACGAGGAAGTAAAAACTGACAGAAAATGCCAGAAAGTATACATCTAACTAAAGCAGAAATCTCTCATTTCTAGTAAATGGAGTAGATCAGGCAAATGTGATGCAAAAGTAGATACATGTTACAAATATCCAGTTTCATTCTGCACAGATGGATTCCTACTATTCTTATAGATGATAGCCATGTCCTGTCCACAGTGAGTCTGAAAGCTATAGCCAAAAAGAAATGTATATAAACATGTCAGTACATAGGAACCACAGCTACCGTACCACTCATAGAAATGGCCATGGTTGTAATATGAACCCCCAGTAATACCATCAATTTTTCAGTGATGGTGAAAATCATCAACATCTCTCCTCCTTGCTGTTTTCTGTCACCCTGACCCATTATGCCGCAATGAGGACATAATACTCCACGTGTAATATTTTTATGTCACAGTTTCTGGCCAGCTGCAGATATCATTAAATATGTAATTCTGTTTGCACATAATGATTTCCAGTCGCAAAACTTTTCATAGACATACAGTATTACATTTGTCATTACATATCTGTGGAAAACTGTGCACTATGTCGAAAACTGAAGTTTTAGGAGTATAATTAACTACACAGCATAAAAAAGTATTCAAAGAGTACATTATAACATGTTAGTATTATTGTTAACAATATGATGGCTTCTACTAATCTATATGCAGAATCTACACAGTTCCATGGTAAGAGAAAAGCAAATGTGTGAGTCTATTTTCTTTAGTTATAGTATCACAAGAAAATGTCATTGAACCAGATTTTAGAAAAGCATATAATGCTTACTTAATAGCCTAATATTGCCGCCTTCTGAAGTGGGCATAAAGTACTGGCCTATTCCTTTTATAAATGCATCTGAACTTACTATCCATGCAGTCCAAACAGACAGGTATTCCCAGTATTTGAAACATATGGAAGTACTTGCTTCATGCCTGGTTACATTTCTCTGCAACAGAATTCTGGAAAGATGAATGTTCATATTGACCACTGCTGCAGTAGCCTTAAGCTGTATGGGTTATATCCTGTCAAGGATGTACCAGTCAGCCAACTTCTAAAACTTCAAGGTACTTTTCATATACCAAAACTGTCAAGCAGCCCGAGTGAAGCTGACTGCAAGACAAGTCTGGGTGTGAAGCCCTTCAGTGCTTTCCTGCCACCAAACATTATATTCTTCTGAGGATTGCAAGGATCAATGGCCTGCTTGTGCCTTCATTAGCCGGGAAGATAAGTTCCCCCTTGGGGAAAGGAAAACTTCCGTTTTCTTATTTTTATTCATGATTTATTACTTTCTTCTTCAGGAAAGTTATTTTAAAGCTAGGAGTGTTGCATTTTAATGGATTGTCTCAAGACTATAATGTACTTTTAAATGGAACACTCATTCTGTCAGTTTAAAAGTAGTGTTAACTAACTGATAAAATATTTTCTCTGGTGAAATTGTGTTTAATTTCTCATTGTGGGCTGCCATAGTGATTTAAAATGTTTTTTACTGAGTTTTTTTGTGTGCAATAAAAGTAACTTTTGTGGACTGATAGTTTTACTGGCATTTATTGCTTATTTTCTGCAGGATAGAGGCACCATTTTCAGCTTGACCATGGAAAAGATTGTCAGTCAAACAGTTGGTCCTTCTTCTAGTCACAAAAAGAAAAAGTTAAGCAAAGAGCCTTTGCCACATAGCAGGCTAGTTATTTGCCTCATTTAGAGGTGGGCGACTCTGCTGTGATCATTTGTTGTACCTCAGACTACTCACCTTTTACCCCAGATCTCTCTAGTGTAACATCTACAGCCACGATGAAACAGGGGTTAGCCACGTCCTCTCTGGCTGTTGGGATCCTCTCAGTGGGTAAGAGAGAGGCACTCTTGTCAGTCCCAGGAGACGGAACAGGAAAGGTTTCCTTGTTGTGTTGGAATGCTGTACCTATCCCTGCGGAAGCAGTGGATGCCTTTAGTAACATGGTTGGCCCCATTTTTCCTGTCAAAAAGAAACAGAAAACCAAGCATATACTCCTCCTCCTCCTTAAATTTTTTTGGATAGGAGTAGTTTACTGGGACTGGCTCACGGTTTGATTCATACTATCAATCCATCCTGAAAAGTATTTTCTGGTAAAAGAATGAGGGATTATTCCTTTCCTGAAAAGATTCAAGATTTTGAATCTGATCAGGAAGATTCAGGGACAGATCTAGGGTTTTGACGTCTGATTCTGATTCAAACTTACTTCCTGAGTCTCCCTGTGGGGTTTTCTGTTTCTCTGAGACTATTGCTAGAATGTTCCAATGTTTTCAGTGGGAAAACACTGAGGTTTCTCAGTCCCTAAGAAAACATTATGTTCTGTTACAGAAGGAACTTCCAGAACCTACACCCTATCTTCCTGTTCTGTCTGCTTTAGAGAATGTGTCTTACTGCCAGCAGTTTTCTTGACAGTCAGCCAGCTGTCCCTAAAAAGGTGAATATGATGTATAAAGTTCCTCAGTCTTTGAAAATTTTATGCATTATTCCAAAACCTGACCCAGCAGCTACAGCTTTAGTTGACTCCTCTGCTGCTAAGCACTTAATTCCAATCCTACTCTTTCTAATAATGATGGGAAAATTATTGTTATGTATGGAGAAAAAGCGCATTCTTCTGCAACTTTGAATTTCCAAATTTTAAATTGTCAGGCTCATACGTTAAAGTTTATTCTGACATATTATGAAAGTATGATGAATGTTTTATCTACAGAAAAAAAAAATCTGCTTTAACTAACAAGTTTCTTTTACTGCACAGGCCACTACTCATTGCTTATAATGTGTGTATGACTCTGTTGATACTTCTTCCAGTGCTATGGCCATTGGTACTGTTTTAAGGAGGCTTGCTTGGCTGCTTTCTAAAAACCTTCCAGATTATGTAAACAATGACATTATAAATTATCCCTTAGATAGAGATTAAGTGCTTGGTCCCTCTGCTGCAGAGGTGATCAAAAAGGTATGATGAAAGCGGCAAACTGATTCAGGGAATCTCTGATTTTTCAGCCATCCTTTTTCAGCTTGTCCACAGGATTTTCTTTCCCTCATCCAGTTATGACAAAAAAGAATAAACAGCCTCAACATAATTCAGTTTAACAGACATTTATGAAGTGGTAAAGATGTTCCAAAAAGAAGTCTCAAATGTCCCAAAACAGAGGATGCTCCAACAAGTCTGAAAGATTATTCAAGGAACCATGTGATACCCTTCCACTATAGACATTTTTCTCTTTCAGAAAATCGGAATCTCTATTTTTCTCTTTGGCAACAGATTGTTTCAAACAAATGGGTTCTGAAAATCATTCATCAAGGTTAAAGGTGGCTGTTTATTTATTTATTGACATTTGTTGACCGGGTTTGTCCAACTGGGATTTTGTCCCATTTTCAGTGGAGACCCGAGGAGAAAAGCTCCAGATAGTACAATAAAAAAACACTACAGTAGTATACAAGCACAGCAAACAATAGAAATAAAACTAGTCATTACAGTAGTAAAACAATAAACAAAACAACATTAACAATAGTTAAATGACAGCACAGGGGTTTTTTTGTTTGATGCTGTGTAACTGTACAAGTGGGGATAGAGTTCAGAAGTATGACAAGGATAGATGGAGTGATTCCAATGTGGGGGGAGGAGAGAAAAAT
This sequence comes from Protopterus annectens, assembly GCF_019279795.1. Lineage (NCBI taxonomy): Eukaryota > Metazoa > Chordata > Ceratodontiformes > Protopteridae > Protopterus > Protopterus annectens. The sequence continues at coordinate 561,700,156 of NC_056725.1, forward strand.
GTAGGGTCATAGCAGAGGAAAATTCTGGAATTGAGTAAATGAGTCTTTAGTTTTCTTTTAAATAGTGGGGTGTGAGAGATTGAGCGAATGTCAAGGGATACTTTGTTCCAGGCTTGAGCCACAGAGTGTTTGTACAGTAGCTTACCTACTGACTTATTTGGGTGGTAAATATCAAGCAATTGTTGATTAGAGGTGCGGAGGGGTCAAGATGGGGTGTAGACAGAGACAAGGAGAGATAAGGATGGACAGTAGGATGGTTTAAAGAGTGCAACATGTGAAATTGATAGAGATGTAGTAGTTGTGGGAGTTCTAGCCATTGTAGAGACTTCAAAGCAATACAGTGGTGTGTGTTGTTTGGGGAGTTGGTGATGAATCTGGCTATATTGTAGTAGGATTGTTGGAGTTTATTCAGGGTAGTTTTTTGGATATTTGTGAGAACTGGAGCAGCATAGAGGAGTGAGGGGAGGAGGAATGCTTGTCCTAGGGTGAGAGCTTTGAGACTGAGATATTTTTTGTTTCGGTATAATAGACCTAATTTCTGATGTGTTTTCTTTATACATTGCTGTACGTGTTGATTGAATTTTAATTCGTTGTCGATAATGACTCCAAGGAGTTTTGTGTGAGTGTCAGGTAGGATAGCTGTGTTACTGCAAGACTTAATGACAAAGGAGGATTTATGATGATTAAGAGAGTGGGTTAGGAAGAGTAAGAGTTTGGTTTTAGTAGGATTGAGAATCAGTAAGTTTTCTGAAAGGCAGTTGGAGGAAATTTCTACTTTCCAGAGGGTCATTCCTCATCTTGCAAATGAAACTCATTTGTTTCCACTGGTTCTTCACCATGTGCTGTCTCAAGGAGTGATAGAACCAATTCCTGCTCTTCAGGTGGGGAAGGGGTTTTATTCAAGGATGTTCCTAGTCCCAAAGAAAGAAAATGCTTGGAGACCAGTTCTAGATCTTTCTTGTCTGAATCCTTTTTTGTGATTCTGGCCAAATTCAGAATGATGTCTCTTTACAACCTGATGCCTCTTCTTCCTCTTTCAAGTTTCCTGGTAACACTAGATGCTTATTATCACATTCTGATTTATCCAGACTTCAGGCATTTCTTAAGGTTTTATGTGTCTGGATCACATTATCAGTACTCCCCCTTAACCTTTGCACTATCCTCTGCACCAAAAGTGTTCCCAAAGTGTCTAGCTCCAGTTATAGCTCATTGCAGGCTACAGGGTATCCACATTTTTCCATATTTAGATGACTTGCTTATCTTTGCAGAGTCTTTTTCAAAATGTCAGGAATCTCTCTCTTGGGTGAGAGATATCTTGCGCAAGCTGGGATTCCAAAAGAACATTCAAAGTTTTTCTTGACTCCCTCACACAGGATTGTTTTCCTGGGCTGTCAGCTAGACACTTCAGTTCAGAGAACTTTTCTTCCACAGGAACATATAGATCTTTATTTAGATCTATTTCTAAGGTTTTCCATCTAGATTTTGGTTACTGTGAGGGTATATCTCAGGATTTTGGGTCTCGTAGCAACTATGATTCTCATGTTATCCCTGACAAGACTCCACATGAGAAAGATACAATGGTATCTGTGATCTCCTTTCATCCAGCATCACCACCCTTTATCTTTTCAGATCCCAGTATTGGAGCTTGTTAGAAGAGAAATCACTTAGTGGAGGCAACAGATATCCTTAAATTAAGGTTTCCCCTTCTCTCTACCTGCTCCAAACCAGTGAGTTACCACAGATGCTTCAGATTTTGCTTGGAGAGCAGATTCAAGGAGATAAAAACAGTGCAGGGGGTATAGGACACCAAGGACAGATGCAAGCACATAAATACCAAGGAGATGCTTGTCCCAATAAAAGCATTCAATTCTCTCAACCATATTTGGTTCCGGGATGCCTTCAAGTGGTTACAGACAATACCACAGTGATGTGGTACATCAGCAAGCAAGGGGGATCCAGGTCATACCCCCTTTGCATACAAGCCATGTTAAGTTAGGATACAGTTTCACAGCACAATCTCACTATATGGGCATCCTACATTCTGTCAGAGCAACATTTTGTGGCAGACACGGTGAGCAGGATCAGTGCAGACCATCACAAATAGAAACAAGATAATTTTTTCCGCAAGATTTGATCCATCTGTGGGGAGTTCCTCAAATAGACCTCTTTGAATCCTCTCTGAACAATCAACTAGCAAAATTCTGTTCCAGGACTCCATGCAAGAAGACCTGGAAGACTTTTCTTTTCTTTTCTTTGAACAAGAGCTTACCTGTATGCTTGTCCACCCTTTACACTAATATCCATCGTACTTCTGAAGGTTCAGAAGGAATCCTCCAAGATCATTGTGGTGACCATTCTGGCCCAGGCCCTTCTTTTGTAAATTGCCAGAGGCATTTACTACAGATATCATCACAGACTTGATCTACTCACACATAAACAGGGGTGTTTGATACACCATGACATCACTCATCTTCAGTTGACTGCCTAGAAATCACCTTCAATTAACTGCCTGGATGAAAGGGTCTTAATCCCTTTTAGGCACCTGTTTTCTGAGGATGTGCAAGGGAGGTAAGAATGTCCTCTACTAGAAAACTGTACAGTAGCAAATGGAAAAAAGTTTTCTAGTTGCTGCTAACAACATAACCAGCACCCATTCAGTTCTAGTTGTTTTCAGGTTTTACAATATTTGTGTGAGATACTGTCCTATGGCCTTTCTTATTCCTCAGTCAAGGTTCCTAATTAGCCATCTCAGCATGCCTGCCCACGGATCCTACTCTTTCAAGGCAATTGCATGTCAAAATGTTCTTGAAAGGGGTTTTGCATAAGAGGCCTCCAAGTAAACCAGTGGCCCCTCTTTGGATCTTAATTTTGTGTTACAGAAACTAACACTTGCTCCATTTGAACCAGCCATTCTGGATGACTTAAGGATTTTAACATGGAAAACAGTTTTACTTATTGCTCTAACCTTTGCAAGAAGGGTATTGGAGTTATAAGCTCTTATGGTTTGTCAACCCTACCTCGTTTTCCACAAGGAGAGGGTTTCTTTGAGAACTAATCCTTCTTTTATGCCTGGAGTGGTATCCACATTTACTTTAAGCCAAACTATCCACCTCCACATTTTCTTTACTGAACCTAAAATGAGGGAGAAAGGATACTCCATACCTTAGAGGTCTAAAGGCAACTCAGGTACTATATTGACAGAAATAGATCTAGCTGATCTTCTGATCAATTGTTTATTTTTTGTGAAGGTAAGAAGGGACAACCTCTGTCAAAATGGACTATTTCCAAATGGTTGTCTGATGCTTTTACCTTTTGTTATACTCACCATGACAAATCTATTCCATAAAGAGTCAAGGCCCACTCTACAAGGGCCTTGGCTTCTCCTATTTTTTTTTGGAAAGGAATGCATTTTAGAAGTATTCTAGAAGCTGCTTCTTGGTCCCCTATAAGTACTTTTGCAAAGCACTATATGCTTGATTCCTTCTTAGGTCTAGATCATGCTTTGCTAGGACCATTCTCCAGGGGCTTCTGGACACTTATCCTTCTACCTTCCAAATATTGTTAGCTATGGTAATCTACTCAAATTGCTAAGGCTACTGTGGCAGTGATCTATACGAAGACATAGTTTAGTTGTATAAGTTGAACTTACCTTAACAGTAAATTATCAAATGATCACCACTGTAGTACCCTCTCCTTCCCTCCACTCCCCATGTTTTTGGTGTGTTTTTTTGCCAGGGTGCGAAGATTTTTTTTTTTTGTTGTTCCTAGCATTGTCCTTTCAGGGCTCAGACTCCCTCTGTCTGCTGGGAGGAAAGCTCTAAAGGGCTTTGAGCCCAGACTTGTTTTTTAATCAGCTCAGCTCAAGCTGCTTGACAGTTTGTGTGTGTGGAAGGTGTCCTGAAGCTTTGGAAGCTGTCCAACTGTTATAGCCTTGGCAAGATATTACACATATAGCTAAGATTACTGCATCAATGATCATTTGAGCATCTACTGTTCTGGTAAGCTCGACTTACACAACCATACTTTCTGGAAACAGAAGGAGGCTTAAGAACCTCCAGTTTTTCTAAATTGCTTTGAGATAAAGTAAAAGTTATTGCATAATGTTCTTGAAGCATCTGCATAATGCACTGCATTTATTCTGGAGGGGAAGAAGGGAGTATTACTAGTGAGACTGCATAAGGGCACTAGATGATACATGCCTGGAAAGCTTCATCTAGTGTAAGAGCCCTAATGGTTAAATTCAAAACCTATAACTCAAAATATGTGACGTTTAAAAGTTTGTTGACACCAAGAAAGCTGTGTTATACTTACATATGCACTTCTTTATTTGTAGTGGATGGAGTAAACCGTACCTCTCAACTGTACAAATTTTCGCAGAATGTTCAGATTTTGGCCTCATATTTTTGGTCCATGTTTCATATACTTGTGGCTTTCTGGCAATTTAGTGGTAAATCATTATAGATTGCAGTTAGAAAAAAATGACAGAAATTTGAGTTTCAGACTTCATATCCTTTAGAAAGTTCATGCTAATGCAAAACCTGTTATTCTATCACCTTTCTAAGTTTGTAAGAGCAATGTTTAAAAATTGTCCCTATTTTTGGGCCTTTGTCCCACTTTTATTTATGGCTTTGTCCAGATTTCTTTCTCTAAGAGGTTGAGGTATTATGCTTCACAAATGGGAAAAAAAAAGGCTTATTAAGCATCTTTCTTATGTCAGAAATGTTCTTAACAGGCTTTTGTTAAATACTTCATAGTACTGCTAAGCACTAATCTCATGATAAAGTATATGCAGTGGAAGACTGGCAAGAATCTGTTAGACTACTTCATTTGGACTTTCTTTTTATTTTTTTGTAAAAGTCTGACTGAAGTGATTTCACAACTTACTATTTCTCTTTTATGTTGGCCACTCTTAACAAATGTGTTATAGTTTTCACCTTGATTAAAGAAGTTTTAAGGAGAAAAGTGATTTTTCAGATTTGCTGCTCTCCAGGATTTTGGTCTTTTTTTTCGGCTTTTCAGCACTCAGCATTTCTAGTGTTGACATTTCAATAGGGGACCGATTTGAGCATCCGGACCTAAAATGCAGAACAACTGACTTAATGTCTGAAGATGATTCCCTCAGTGCTAAGGTGATACTAGCCTTACTCAGACCACTAACACTAAACTAGGGGTATTCATATGGGTGTGAAAGACTCTCTGAGCACATCACTGATGGCACATTTGCAGAATCTCAGGTTGCTACTGACAAGTTACCCAGTAATCCCATACTAAAAGAAGGGTCTATATCATCTGAATGAAAGTTTAAAATCTCGATCGCTGTAAATAGCGAAAATGCCAATAATCGATGTCTGTTTTATGAGGTCGCGGTACAGTGAAGATCAGGAAATTTGCCCTTTTCTCACTGTAGTGCGATCTTGGAGTTGGTAGATATAATTAGCGGGGGGTGTGGGGGGCACAGCCCCCCACAATAAAGGATTTGATTATCGGCATTTTCGCTATTTACAGCGATCTAGATTTGTTTGCCTTACAAACACAAGGTACAGGGTTTGAATCTCACAGGGGATAATTGGCTAGGCTTAAAATGGCTCACAAGGGCAGTTAGCCTAGTACTTATCTATGAACCTATGAACCTAAATGATATAGACCCCTAAAAGAAGGGTAGTAAGAAGAGCCAAACTGTATACTTGTATCTTTGGGTCCTTCTGCATACTGCACTTGCACACACGTGTGAATGCAATCTCTGAAAGGAGACACTAGCACATTATGTCTTCTGTTCCATCTCTCTGTCTTTGTATTCTATTTTGTAGAAATGATTTTTAACACACAAACTACAGAGAATAAATGACAAAGAAAATGAAAAATAAGAGTCTGCTGCTTATAATATTAACTATGCTGAATGAGATGTCCTTTTCAAATCTCCCCTTCAATGTACAGGGGACACAGTAGTTAATGAATTAACAGTTTAACAAATTATATAGTTCATTCATATTTTTGTACATACCATCTTGATGTGCACTTTAACTCTGACCTGCAAAGGGCAGCCATTACATTTCATTAGAAAATGAAATTAGAAATAAGGGTTTGGATTGGCCAATAAGGATTGCAAAGGGTACATTATTATGCAGAATAAATTAAAGAAAAGAGTGTTGTTATGGCATAAAATCCAAGAGCCGGCAAATTAAAAAAATGGCACTATTGGATTTTTTTCACTCATAAACCAGTAAAGACAACTTAACACTTTTGCTTAGGGCCTTAATGTCTCCCTTTTAACATAGCTTTCAATGTCTTTGCAAAGGAAATCAGGGACAAAGCCAAAAATAACTGAGGGGAGCAAAATTAGGTAAATTTTCTAAATATCATCTTAATTTACTTAAAGTTAGTAGCATCATGGATTTTGTATGAAAACTAAATGTCTGGAAATATTGAGTAGCTGCAATCCTCTTTGATTTACCAGAAAATCAAATACATTTTACAGGTGCCAGGGCAAAAATATGGAGTAAAATCTGGACATTCTGCAAAATCATGGACAGCCCAAAGGTATGTTTACAAGGAACCACTTCTTAATGCACTATAAAATAATGAAAAAACAAAGTAAATTGTATTTGGGTAAGAAAAATATTACAACTTACATGCACAGAAACCATGATGGAAAACTGTAGTTCTTAAAGCAATACATGATCTAAAAGCTGCAGCTTTTTTCATATGTTCTTAAAATAAGAAAACGAATACATTTTTAGAAAGTACAGAGACAAGAGCCAATGTGTTCATATTTCCATTTTTTCATATGTGGCACACCTAGTCCACTTATCGCTGTGTCTTAGCGCTATTGTTATATGACATTGCAGTAATTTAATAAAACCATTCCAGTGTGCTTTCCTGTGTGTAAGATGTCTCAGATTTCATTCATATGTTGTGTCCTTAGCAGTTGTGATGTAATGTGTGTAGAGAGTAGTGATGTCAAGTTACCTACAGGCACATATACCTCCTGGAGAAAAATATACTGCAGTCTATGGTGATGTTTTAGACTGTTTATTTCTTTATTTTTCTTTTACTTGTTGTCCTTGCCTCAGAAACTCAAGCTATACTAGTCTGCTCCTTCACAATACAAGTGATTAGAAAGACTTATATGTATAGACGTAAGTGTGTCTATTTCAAAATAAGATTTAATGTTGCTGTCTAAAAGGTCAGATGCAAAATTAATTTACTTTAAGAAATAATGCACTTGTATTATTTTTCTGAAGTGAAAAGTGAAGGTAGTAAAAGTTAAACTGCCGAACTAAATGTGAGGTCAGTCCGAATAAACTGGCAAATTTCATAAAATTTCAGGAACTGCTAACTTTTTATTTCATGTATCGACTCATCAGCACTAACTTAATACCCAGCTGAATATGAGGTTTGTGATGTTTATTTTATTAGGGATATAGAACGTAGAGGATAATGTATCTCCCAGAAGTAGTGGTTGAAGTTCTACAGCCAAAGCCCAAATCCTAACTATGCTGTTTCATATAACAACAATGAATAATTGAGAAAACTGAAAAAAAATCAATTTCTTCATGCAGGAAGTAAAACATTCTCATAAAGATTTAATGCCGAATAAAGCTCTTCAATATTTTATCATGTTTTGTAAACATAGATTTGATGTACCCACACTGCAGCCGTGTACTCACGCGCACACATGCACATGTACACCAACACAGATGGAAGAGTGTATGCATTCAGATGCACATGCTTAGACACACACACACACACACACACACACACACACACACACACACACACACACACACACACACACACACACACACACACACACACACACACACCTTTTTTCACCACTACTCTCACTGCTGTCAGTGCATTTCATATAGAAATAAAACTATATTAACAAATCTGCTATAGTAGGTTAATATATGCTTTACACAAAGAAGTGTCTTACCAATGACATAACTGCAAATTTGTTAAAATAGGGGTAACCTTTTCATATATATTTACTGACAGGGGGCACCTGACTGTTGATCAGTGAAGTCCACAATTGAGACAAAGCATTGCTCCTATGAACCTTTTCACTTCTAGCTGAACATATAATACATGTACAGTCAGTATAAGCAGCAGAATTTTATTTTAATTAATTAATTTTTGGGTTCCTACCACATCTGTCTGCTATAAGTTGTGACTCAGAATCCCTCCACGATTATCTACTGTGCCTTCAACATCACCTGTCTGATTTATCCCTATGGTCCAGGCCCCCATAAATGTTGAATGCCCTAGTGTAAGCAGTTGAAGATTTACAGACACTAGATCAGGGCATTACCAGATGGTGCTATTGCTGAAGCTGTGGATGGGTTTTTTGAATGCCCTACTCACTGTACCATCTAATTCCAAATATATATTACACACGCATACATCTCTGGACTAGCAACATTAGTCTGCAGCAATTATTGGTATTTGTTATCAACTCCCCTGACCCTCTGTCTGTGTAAGTGAATTACCAAAAATAATGCTTCTCACTTTTAGCTCAGCCATGTCTTCAAGGACTGAGTTTGCTAATCAAACAAGCTCACCTGGGTGTAGTCAGGGCTTCAACCCTATGTGGCACAAAGCTAGCTGTATCTGTTTTTAAACCACACTCAAATGACAGCAAAATGCATCCTTAATGCATTGAGTAAAGTGTCAGAGACAACATGGTGTTAAAAGGAAAGTATGAATTACTGGTAGCAAAGGTTCAGCAAGATTACTGGCTTTGTGTAGTGACAAGCTGTTTTCATCTGTTGTCTGAATCACACAAAAAAGTACTTTTAGAAATAAAGACTAAATGAAGGTGAATGACTTGAGATGGAAAACTCTGAGTGATATGCAGGGAGATGTGTCATAGGTTCATAGGTTCATAGGTTCATAGGTTCATACTAGGCTATCTGCCCGAGGGCATTTACAAGCCTAGCCCATAGTTTTGTGGCTTACGCCACCCCTTTAGTATGGGGAACTATACCCATTATTTTGCTGTGCCTCTGTTGAGCAGTGACACTGAGGTAATCCCTGGGGTATATCTGCGATCTCCCATCCATTGGTCAAGATTTCTCTTGAACAAGGCCAGCGAGGTGCTCTGCCTCACATATACCGGGATTTTATTCCACAGCATAGGGAGTCTTTGGGTGATGAATCTATCCCTCCAGCACGTCCTATTAATAGCCGTGTCGAGGTTTAAGTCTCCGCCCTTGTGGCTCTGACGGATCTAGATTTTTGAGGTGAAGCATATTCATCAAATCTGGGTTTGACATGGCCTTGTATGTTAGGCAAAGGTCACCTCTGAGCAAGCAGTGCGACTGAATAGAGCTGGAGTTCTTTCAGTCGGGCAGCATAGGACAGATGTTTGAGACCCTTTATCCTTTTGGTGAGGAACTTTGTGGCCTCTCCAGCTGCTGCAAGTGTCGGGTCAGATACATTCCGAATGGGGCATTGTACTCAATCATTGGTCTGATGAGTGATGAGTATAGGAGACTATGACCTCCCTTGATCTAGATGAGAATCCCTTCATGATAAGGTGGGCAATGTAGAAGGTCTTCCTAACTACTTTAGCTACATGGGTGTCGAATGACAGACTACTATCAACCTGGGTCCCCAGGTCCCTGATAACTTCTTCTGTACTCAGTGGATTGCCACCTATTTGGTAGCTAGGGGTAACCTTGTTTTTCCCGAAGGGTATGACTATGCATTTTTGGCATTTAACTTTAGGCCATGGCTCTGGCACCAGTTATCCGTTTCTGTGAGACCCTTCTGAAGGGTATCTGTGTCAGATGTGTTTTCTACTATGGCGCCAGTTTGCAGTCATCTGCAAACTTTGTCAGCCATAACCCTCCTGTGTTTGCTTGTACTTCGGAAAAGTAGATGCCAAACAAGAGTGGGCCCAGGACTGAGCCCTGTGGTACACCACTTGTGACAGGCTTTGAGTCTGACATGGCGCCAGCAACTCTGACCCTGTGGGTTCTGTCACTCAGCCAGTTTGCAACCCATCTTGTGATGTATGGGTTAACATTTAAGCTGATGAGTTTTCAATGATACCCGAGTGGGGTATTGTATCAAAGGCCTTCGCCAGATCGAGGTAGGCTGTATGGACTGCCTTTCCTCATCAATGGCTTTGGTGACTGTTTCAAAAAGTCAACCAAGTTTAGAAGGCATGATCTGCCTTTGACAAAGCCAAACTGGGATGGATCCAAAGTCTGCAAATTCCCTATGTCTTTATTTATGAGGTCCATTATGATCCTCTCCATGGCTTTGCAGATAAGGCTTGTCAAGCTAATGGGCCGGTAATTTCCAGGGTCGGTGGAGGCACCGCCTTTGTGAAGTGGGACCACAGTTGCAGTGCACCACCCCTGGGTACGTATCCAGAGGTAAGACTATGATTAAACAGCTGTCCTAGCTGTGGGTTTAATTCCTCGTTGAGTTCGTGGAGCACACAGCCGGGACACCATCAGGTCCCATGGATGCTGTGTTTTTGCTTTGGAGAGAGCAGTTCTCACTTGGGCGTTGGAGATGTTTGGGGGCTGCAATCGCTTGGTATAGATATCTCTCCTTTTGGGGAGGGGAGAAGTTTGCACTGAACCTGTCAGCCAGTATGTTGGCAATGTCTGTAGGATCAGTAATCTTCACATCATTTTGAACTAGTTCTGAGCATATCTGGGAGTTTCCTCCCAGGTTTCTAACATAGCTAAAGAAGGCCTTATGATTGTCTTTTGAGTCTTTAGCTATTTTTCTCTCAAAATTTGCTTTGGATGATTTTATGAGAGCTCTTAGTTTTTACTTATAGTGATCAAGGGTGTCTTACCTTTTAAGGATTTTGCTCTATCTTGTAGTAGCTTCCTCCTTTTGTTGTAGAGTTTGTTTATGGCTGGGGTCCACCAGAGTGGACGCTTGCCTTTGGTACAAAAAGTCTTTGTTTTGCTTGGGATTGCCTTATCCATGCAGTCCTGCAGGTGCTGGTAGAAGGCATTTGTAAGTGATTCAGCGGCTTGAGTACTGTTTTCCGTCGGCTCGGGGGCCTTAAAGGAGACCACACTAGTCTTTAGAAGTGTGAAGTCGGCTTTCGAGAAGTTCTTTACTGTGGTCTTTTTTATTTCAGGTGGGGGTGGGATGAGGACCTCCAGCGAGATTAGTTTGTGATCTGATCTCACCAGTGAGGGGTATACTTCCGGTGTTGAACATTGTGCTCCCATGTTCGTGATGATGAGATCAAGTATGTTTTCTCCTCTTGTGGGGATGGTGACTAGTCAGAACTCTCAGTACATGTCACAAATGCAGGCAAGACTTTGGTCCTGAGTGGAATCCTTCTTTTTCTAAGAATGATGCCCAGGTACAAAGAAAGGTTAATTAGCTTCAACAATAACGTAAACAGTTGGTGTCATTCCAAGGCATTCAGTATGGGATGAAATGGTTCCTTAGTTAAATATCAATACTTGTAACTCCAATTGCCAACACACACACACAAAAAAAGACAGAGAGTACAGAAGAAGAGGGAATATCAATCATTGCTCTTCTCCTTTAAACTTTTTTGCAACCATCAATCCTCCCATGTCCCCAAACGTATATATACCAACTATGAGATCACCATATTTTGGAAAAACTGCCATCTTGGGCATTTTACATACAAGTCTATTTTTGGCTGTTTCAGTCTCTGTATTCTATGACTCACTGAAATGGGTCTCAATATTTCAAATGGTTACGGACGAGATGCTTGACAATTCATCTTGCTTTGAAAAGGATTACCTGCACCTCTCATTCCAGGCCTTCCACATATTGGCGAAAGCACTTGCTACCCCCATAAGGCAGAGTCCAGGTAATGGACATCCTAGCGTAACTAGCATTTTAAATCCAGAACAGTATCACATTAAGGTGTCTCTAGTCAATGCCAGAAGTCTCAACAGCAAACTGCCTGACCTTGAGGCTTTCATGTGTTTGCAACATACCCGTATGTGTGTAACTACTGAAAGTTTAAGTATTGTGAAAGCACTCCCTCCACACCTGGGTTTTGCACTTACCATGCCCTCAGACCTGATGGCAACTGTGGTGGCATCTACCTCCAGTTTGATCTCCAGACACCCTCAAACTGAACTTATTGAACTCCAAATCCCACTACTCATGACCAGCTATCAGTTTATAGCCTCTTACAGGATGTCCTCTGAAAATCTGTTAGGATCCTAAATTAATTTGATAAACTCTCTATAAGCAAGAAATTCTTTATTTTGGCAGAATTTAACGACCTTTCAATAAACGGGTGTACCTATGCCTCCAATGTAGGATATACTCCAAAGTTCTTAGATTTAATTAACAAAGACTGCCTGGACTAGATTGTTAACAAACCCACTAAATGACATAATATTCATAACCTGGTCCTTAGAAATATAGATTTTGAGTGTACTGTTTCCCTAGTATCTCTTTTCAGGTTAAGTCAGATCATTAACTAGTTCAAATCATATTTCAAATCTCTCAACCCAGTGAAACCAGTATCTCATAATTCAGGGATTTCAAATGTACTAATCTCATCAAATTCTATGATGAAGTTTCAAAATTCACTTACAGCAGAATCACCTGAGATGTTGCCAAGGCAAGTAGTTTTACAAAGGAATTATATTCCCCCTTAGATAAATGTATAGAACTGGCAGCCCCAACCAGATCTAAATGTAATGGGAAATTTAAAAAACAAACCGACCTGATTGTCCACCAACATAAATAATGCCTATAATAAAAGAAATAAATTCCTTTGAGTATATAGCCAATCAGAAGAACCAAATATCAAGGATAATGTCCTTAAACTATTGAACCTTAATTCAGCCACAAGCTTTGACCCTGACGTTTCACACAGTGCAGTAGTGAAAACACTCCACAAGGGTGTCCCCACAACTGAGCACAGGAATTATAGTCCTATCAGCCTGACATGTCTTATTTGCAAAGCCGTGGAACATATAACTTACCTGACAAACTATGACATTAAAAATCTTATCAGGTTTGAATTAAGGCAGTTAGACTTTGCCAAGTGCAGATCCTGTCTCATGTATCTGGTTAACTTCTTTGGAAGGATAACACAGATCCTATCTGGTTAACTACTTTGGAAAGATAACACAGACCTATCTGGTTAACTACTTTGGAAGGATAACACAGACCTATCTGGTTAACTACTTTGGAAGAATAACACAGATTACTGACAGTGGCCATGTTGTCTACACAGTGCATCTTGACCTGGCCAAAGCATTTGACACCATCCACATGCTGGCATAGTTAGTAAGCTCAATACATTACATATAGATCCCTATGTAGTAGGTTGGATAGCAAATTGGCTAAAATACACGCAAGCAGTGTGGGTAGTAGGTGCCTTGTCAGAGAATATGCAGGTGACTAGTGATGTTCCATAGGGCTCAGTGTTGGAACATCTTTTGTTTGGCATTTACTTTTCTTATCTTCAGACAATGAAGCAATTCTTCTGGCTAACCAGTTTTGTGGATGACTATAAACTGGGTGTCATTGTCAAGTCTCCCTCTGACACCAAAGCCCTTCAAAAAGAACTTAAACTTGCAAACATCTGGTGTACTAAAAATGGCATCAAATTAAATGCTGAAAAGTGCAATACTGTCACATTTGATAAACAGTCATCCTCACAAAGAGATGACCTGAGGTCTGTCACCCAAAGCCATAGCGACACACCATCCCTGTCCTATGAGTACATTTCTGCACCCAAGAACAATTTCAGTATATTTTGTAGTATGGCACAGGCTATAATGAACCTGTTGGCTGTGGCAAGGGTGTACTGTTGTCCCTGCAACACAAGCACTAAGGCAATGAAAATGTGCCTTTATTAGGCCAATCACATTTTCGACCCCCCCCCCCACTTTTGCAGATTATCAATACCTCTGCCCTTTCATTTTCCATGCCTCCAACTGCCGCGATGACATGTGTGTGTGTGAAAATGCCCCCAGCAGGATACATCTGGTGGTTAGAGGTACTCAGGCTCAAACCCTGTACCTTGGGTAGAGGTAAAAAGAGCCTAAAGTCCATTGCCACCATCACTTGTGAACAAAACCTGTTTTTCCTAGCAATTGTCTCAGTATTTGAAATGTGTCCCTAAACCGTTTATTCTAGCAATTTTCTAAGGTTATAAAATCAGTATTTGAAATGTGTCCCTATTTTGGGGCTGTATTCCCCCATTATTGGCTTTGTTCTGTATTTTTGTGCTAAGAGGTTGAGAGCTATGGTGAGAAGTGAGAACTGAATTCACTAAATGATATGATAGCCATTTAAGTTTGTCTTCCCATCTTTTAAGAAAGTGCTGGTTTAGCTTAGTGGTATGTTGTTCTGACTGCAGTGCACAAGATCCTGGGTTCAAGACTTGGCAGTGAAATGCATGGTGGTAACAACATTTTATGCAAGCAACTTTCCAAAATTATACACGCAATGTTTAAAATGTGTCCCTGGTTTTTGGCCTTTTGCCCCCCCCCAAATGAAAATAAGTTCAAGAAGCAACATGCCTATGGCTTACATCTACTGTGATTCTGTGTTTATATATTGTGTGTAGAAGTATACTGTTATCACGGAAATGTTCTGAATAGGGCAGTTTTGTCATTATTGGTGCATGCATTTTGCTTCATTGCCTACTGGAAAAATGTTTACATAATAAATTTAAAATGTGCTCTAACTTAAGTCTAACAAGTGTGCTGTATTATACAAGGAATATAATTTAATACAATCAGCAAGGTGAATCAATGAATGCATACATGTATGCATGGCCCTAAAAATGTGTTTGAAAACAGCCCAGAGGAAAGTCTGAAAGGCTGAAAATCATGGGCAAATTTTAAGCTTTACTCTTGTTACCAAAGCAATGGATGAAGGTAAAACAGTTCACACCACATTACCTTGACCTGGCCAAGCCATTTTACACAATCCCCAACTCAGGTGTAGTACAAAAGATGAATAATGTAGGAGCAAACACTTACATCACCAGCTGCATTGCCAACTTGGCTCACATGATGCAGGCAATCAAAACAGGGGAAGAGACCAGTCACCAATGGAGTCCCCCAGGGTTTGGTGCTGAAACTTTTTCTGTTTGGCATATACATCTAAAAAGTAAAAGGAAATACCAAAGAGCTTTGCCAGCTAAGTCTGAGATGACTGCAAGCTAGGAGAAGTTATCGAATCCCCAAATAACTTAATCATTATGCAGGAAGGTTTGTCCCAAATAATAACTGGTGTCAAAATCTTGACAATGCCCTCTGAGAACTGATCCAATTGTTTGGCATTTGGAAATCTGTGTGTACAGTGACCTAACTTTTGCCCAACATGTGCCCAGAGTCATAAGAAAGCCTTTCTATATTGCACAGCTTATAAACAAATTGATTGTGATGAGATCTAGCGATGTTGTTATCCCCCTTTACAAAGCTCTCATTATGTCAATCATTTTGTATAATGCCCACTTTGGCATGCATCTGTCCAGCCCCATGCAACAACTGGAATACCTTCAGATATACCTTACTAAAAGGATGCAAGTCCTAAACAATATGTCTTGCATGGACCACCTTAAAGATTTATTACTATACTCAGTATCCTACAGAGTGCTTAGAGGTGACATGTCTGGCATATAAAGCATCCTCTGACATAATACAGATGGACCTACTGAACATCAGCAAGTCAAATGGCATCAGAAATACTCAGTCCAGGTATCTAAACTGAATGTTGTGGAGAGATGGATATATATCACAGAGGCTACCACTGTTCCGGAACAGACTATCCATAAAAATAAAGCAAAGCTCATCCATCCATATTCAAATGCAACTTGGATCTAAGGATGGATAATAGAAAATGTACTCTAGGATTTCCCCTCATGCCACTAATGGATAGAGGCAGTTCCTAAATGCTGCATCCATTACATGGCCCCCTCAAATTATCTATGGTATGATCACAGTTGTTTTCACTAGGGCTAATATACAATTATCAGCCATGGGGATAGCTAAGACCAATCATAAAATGTTAATTCAAGCACCAAAAGGGAATTGGCTAAGCTTAAAATGTCCTCCAAGTGAACCTATGTTTGGTAGCAAATAGTTATAAAAAATGTTCCCTTTTTAGTTCACTAAGTGACCCTGTCACCCCCCCCCCCAGTCTTTAACAGCTTCCGGCGCCTATTACTGCAAATAGACAAAGCTGAGGGCCAGTGTTGCTAAGAATGAGAAGACATATTTGGTCAGTTTGAACAAATTCCAGTGCAGTGCTCAGTATTATTGTTACTTGCAATGCAGATAGTTTCCATGTGCTTTGCGCTTTTGTATATTTTCACTTAGGTCTTCTAAATATCACTATGAATCACAACACTTATCTAAACAATCCTGTACTGGTTTATGATTGACTGCGCAGGAGTTTGGTAAGAGTTTATATTTTAATTTACATTTTATTTTTATACACTGTTTTTCAATGTTTGTAGGAAGGAATGGACAGCTTGTAGACAAGAATATTTACCTTGATTTATATTTTGTTGTTTTACCTTTAATTTTCACTGTTAGTTGTTAAAAACAGATATGTTTTAGACAGGCATTCTCTAGCCATCCCAAGGGGTCTGGTCAGCAATAAATTCACACAGACTGCAAAGAGGACAATTCAGAGCATATTTAAATAATCCTGTCTTTGGCTGTGATTTATTGATCTTTGCTGTTAAAAGGAGGTGCGACTGCAAGTGATAGTGAGCAGAAGCTATTGAACACATTCATGTGTGATATAAAGGAATTCCAGCTTTTGTGGGACTTTCACAACTTGTATGGTCAGAGCAGCAAGTTCACTGTACTTAATTAAATATTTACTTGTATATTGTTTGTGTGATTTTTCTCATAGAAGTTGATTTGTTATCTTTGAATTCTGTGGTAACTGATTTTGATTATTCTTTTCTTTTAGAACTTTTAATTCATTTGCAGCTGACACATACATGCATATATACAAATATTTCAGGCGAGGGCATTAATGTCCTTCTAGTCTGCCAATATACCAAAACACTTGTTCCCATAATAAATGTCCAGGCTGTTTGTAAAAAGGTAGTTCTCTCTAAATGCCCTATATACCTGAATAAGATCTCCTCTTACATATCTATAAGAAACCGTGTACAAGATCAGATATTTCAGCCTTTCATAACAACTTACATTTTCACATCCATGGATGCCCTTTCTATATTTCCACTGTAGTATTTCCAGTTTACTTATGCTTGTTTTCTTATAAGGTTTCCATATTGTTACTCCATACTCAAGTTTGGGTATAGTGTAACTATCAATGACTTCATTATTTCTGATTTCTTAGACTTTATAAATCTTTTTATACAATTTATAGTTTGATTACAATCTTTAACCAATTGGGTAATATGATTAGAAAAAAAACTCAAAGCTGGATCTGCCCATATATCCAGGTCCTTAAATTAATCTACAGTTTCAATCACCGTGTGCTGTATTAAATATTCACCTTTCAAATTGATATCTCCCAAATCTCATATGCTTAGTTTTTGATGTATTTATCAGTATATTATTCTTATGTGCCCAAATGGTCAATGTAGTCAAATTCTTTTGCAGACCTGCCCTATCTGTAATACATATAATCAATTTACCCAATTTCGGGTCATCTGCATATAGACTGCAGAATACCTCGGATGAAACAGTTAGGTCTGAAAAATATAATTTAAACAAGTAAGGGCCTAGGATAGAGCCCTGTGGGACACTTTTACTCCAACCAAGAATTTTACCTGTGCAATTGCTGTATGATACTTGCCATGTCCTGTTTGTAAACCATGCAGCTAACCATCTTATCAAGATTACATCAATACCTAGTTGTACTAATTTGTTGATCAGTGTTTTGTGTATGATACTGTCAAATGCTGAAGTTAACTCTATATAAATTACATCACAACACGATTTTTCATTCATAGCTGTTATTATATTGTTATGGAACATCATATTACAGGTGACAACAGAGCTATTTTCGACATAAGCATGCTGATATATGGTTTCAAGTCCCTACCTATCCAATTCTGACAATAACTCATCCAATATTACCTTCTCCATTATTTTTTCCACAACATGAAAGTAAACATAAGGGTCTATATGACTCTATAATCTGTTGTGTCTGAGAATACATTTTAGAATCTATACACATTTTATCAATTTGTATATCTTTACTTCTCCAACATTTTATGTATCTATAAAAAGGTTTCCTATTATGCTCAACATCTTTATATACATTTTCTTCAACATTTTCTTGATCTTGTCTTACACTATGCTTAACATATTTGTCCAGCTTGTTTATTTCAGTTTTCAAACTTGATGTTTGACCTCTCTTCCATTTCTTAATTGTTTTCTCTAACCTTAATCTGGTATCTTGTTATGGAAATATATCTCCCTAAAAATGTATGCATAGATACTGATGTTAAATATTTTTTTAGATTTTTTGCACTCAAACAATTTATTTTTTCAAAACTTTCAACATTCCTTCAGTAGTTTTTCCACTGAATACATCACTCCAGTTTTACATAGTGACTGTTTTGTTTCCATATAATCTGTAACTAATCTTTTTGCATTGGTTTAGATTTCAGTTTGGCAGAATTATCTAGCTGCAAATTAACCATTATAATCCCATGATCACTGCACATCAACAGTGGTAACACGACTGAAGGTAACAGTAATTTCCTTAGGAACACAAACAATGTCATTTTTTTAATAATCTGAAGCAATTGTTGTTCCTGAAAATGCTTTGTGAATAATTTCCTTATTAATGTTATTGAATCAATATTACTCCAGTCTGTTTCCGGTAAA
The DNA here is from genome assembly GCF_019279795.1 of Protopterus annectens. Taxonomy (NCBI): domain Eukaryota; kingdom Metazoa; phylum Chordata; order Ceratodontiformes; family Protopteridae; genus Protopterus; species Protopterus annectens. Next base: position 561,718,974 of record NC_056725.1, read on the forward strand.
TTTAAGTCCCTAGCTAATATTATTCTTCCTTTCTGTGTTGTATGCAATAAATGTATGAATTCCACTAGGTCATCAGCACTTAACCTTGGTGGTTTATACACTCCAACAATTGTTATATGTTCCAGGGTTGTCTTTATTGTCACAGTTACACAGTGTATATTACTGGTGTTATCACTGAACATGTAATAATCATAGTCTCATAACTATCTTTAATCCCTATCATAACACCTACACTCAATTTTTTTGTTAGAATGTCTTTTACAGTAAAAGTATTCATACCCTGACAGAACTGGTTCCAGTCATTGTTCTTTAACTATGTTTCTCAAACAATAACAGCATCAATATTGTGGAAATGTAGCACATTTTCCAATAAAAAAATCTTTATTATTAATCCTGCTAGCATTAAAAACCATCAGAGATGCTTCAAATGTTACATATGTGAACTGTTAAATTTTTGACCTGTCAGAAATCCTGCCTAATGTTTGGCAAATACTACAAGAATATCTGCTGCAAAAATTCTCTTCCTGGATCTTGACAAATGCATGCCATCCTGTTTGAAAAATGTGCCCAAAACATGCCTTGGATGCTCTATACATTTCCATTTGTTAAAACGGGACATGTTTTCCAAGTAGGTATTTATCCAAGAAATCTTTTCTTTCACAGTGATCTGACTATCCTTTCTATATGTGATTTGTGAAAAATACATTCTAATACAAGTACTAGGTATACAGTCTAAGAGGGCTGTGTTCTCTACTAACAGTCAGAGAGTCCTTGCAGATGAGATCATTTTTACCGATATGAATAAAAACAGATCCGTACTTCTTTACATTAAGGCATTCCAAGGCTTGTCTTACATCTTCTAATTTTGCTACTGGCAAGCATAGAGCTATTCAATGTTCATTATCTTCTCTGGAAATGTAAGTATCAGTTCCTCTAATAACTGAATTTCCAGTTACAAGGATATATTTTCTGACCAGATCTGAAAAATCTTCAACTTCTACTACAGTAATATCTGTGGTATCAGTTGTTACAAAGGAATGATGTTCATCACCATTAGTCTTATTAATCCCACTGTTTTTACTGCGTATTAAATTTGCAAGCATAGAATTCTCATCCAGCTGGCTTTATACATCCACAGCATAACCCATGCAGTTAGCATTTGTCTTTCTCTACTTTTTTCTTACAGTAATGTTGTTCAATCCTTCCACATTCAGTTTTGAGTTCTTCCTTTTCACACACCCCTTGCCTCTTTTTTCTACCTTCTCTTTTAGAAAAAGCATGCCTTTTTCTGTAGATTGAAGGTTTTCTGGTAGAAAAATTTTATCAGTCCCTGCAATCTGTATGTTACAAAACAAAGTGGAGCCCTTTTTAGCACATATTTTCTTTGCTTTACAGACATTTATCAGCTTCTTTTTCTTCCGTGTTATTTGTTGTGAACTTCTTCCTTTCTTTCTTTTTTTGTTTCCTTCTAAACACTCTGAATGCTCAGATTGCTGAATACTTGCATCCAGAATCCCAAAGTTGTCAGGGGCATCATCTTGTTTCACAGGAGTTGAATGATCTTTACAGACAATAGATAAGGCATTTCCTAAATGTGTTCTATTTGTTCTTTTCCAAATGTTCTTTATCTCACCAGTTCAGTCATTAATATATGTATCAACACCTCTCCAAGCCATGCCAATTGAACAAGTGCGATCATCGTCAGTAAGTCTAGATTTACTTCTAATAATGGTAAGCAAATCATCCAACGTTTGACATGAGGAGGTCAGATCACCAGTGTTATCAGCTGTTACCTTTAATATGTACTACACTGTACAAGACATAGCTGTCAGTCATCTTGAATTGTGAGATAAATAATGTTAGGCAATGAGCAAATAGTACACATTTAGGAAAGGGTGTGTCTGCTGTTTGTAAAGATCGCTCAACCCCTCTGAAACAAGATAATGCCACTGACAACTTTGGAATTCTCGATACAAGTCCTTAGCAGTCTGAAGATTCAGAGTGCGTAGAAAGAAATAAAAAGAATGAAATAAAGGAAGAAGTACACAGCAAATAACAAGGAAGAAAAAGTAACTGATGACTATCTAAAAACCAAACAGAATGCATACCAAAAAGGACACCACTTTGTTATGTAACACACACATTATGGGAAATTGTATATATATATATATATATATATATATATATATATATATATATATATATATATATATATATACCAAAACATTTTCAGTTTACAGAAAAAGGCATTAGTTTTCCAAAACAGAATGTAGAAAATAAGAGGTAAGGGGCAGGTGAAAAGGCAGAAATCAAAACTGAGCAAGGAAGGACTGAAGGGCATTACTGAAAGAAAAAAAAAAGAGGAGAAAGACAGACTTTCACAACATGGCTCAAGCTGTGAATGTACAAAGCCAGCTGAATGAGAATTCTATGCTTGCAAATTTAATACGCAGTGAAAACAGTGGGATTAATAAGACTAATAGTGATGAACATCATTCCTTTGTAACAACTGATAGAGCAGATATTACTGAATTAGAAGTTGAAGATTCTTCAGATCTGGTCAGAAAGGATATTGTTGTAATTGGAGATTCAATTATTAGAGGAACTGATACTTACATTTGCAGAGAAGATAATGAACATTGAACAGTATTATGGTTGTGGGAGCAAAAATAGAGACTATGAGGCTGGACTTAGAACACCTTAATGTAAGGAAGTACAGATCTGTTTTCAAAATGATCTCATCCACAAAGATTCTCTGTTAGTAGGGAACTTACAACTTTCTTAGACAGCATAGCTTATAGAGGCATTAGGACATATTTTTCACAAATAACATATACAAAGGAGAAGCAGGTCACTATGAATGAAAAGATGTTTTGTGTAAATACCTACATGAAAAAAATGCCCCATTTTAAAAAATGGAAATGTGTAGATCACCTGAGCCTAATTTTGGGCACACACGTGTTCAGACAGGATGGCGTGCACTTGCCAAGATCAGGGAAAATAATTTTTGTAGTGGATATTTTGCAATATTTGACAAACACAAGACATGATTTTTGCCAGGTCAAAAACTTAGTTCACAGATAGCAACATTTGATGCATCTCTGATGGTTGTTTATGCTAGGATTATTAATAATAAGTAATAAAAATAATAGTAAGTTTTTTTATTGGAAAATTTGCTAAATTCCCACAACACTGATGATGTTATTGTTTGTGAAACATGGTTAAAGAACAATGACTAGAAAATAGTTCTGTCAGTGTATAAATGTCTTAACTGTAACAGACAATCTAACAAAAAATCAGGTGGAGGTGTTATGATAGGGATTAAAGATAGTTATGAGACCTGTGATTATTACATGTTCATCATAATTCATGTTATAAAGGTTAGCTTGTTGCTAGATAATTCTGTCAAATGAAAATGTATACCAATGCACAGAAGATTAATAGATTATATTGAACCAAAGGGTCTATATTAGATATTCGAAGAGGTGTTTCATTGAACGCCTCTTCATCGACCTGTAAACCACGAAAACACATAGCAGCGAACATGCATGTAAGCGATTTCTTTCCCTGGGAAAGAAATCGCTTACCCCAAACAAAAAAACACATCACTACAAACAAAACAATGTGGAGGGGGCTTCACCCCCCACACCTCCTTAACTAAATATACCAACTACGAGATTGCACTACAGTGGGGGAAATGGCAAAGTAACAGAGGTGGCCAAGCGATTTTTTCCCAGGGAAAGAAATCACTTATATGACCATTCGTTGTTTTGTGTTTTTGTTATTTAACGGGTGATGAAGAGGCGTTCAATGAAACGCCTCTTCGAGTATATAATAGGAACGCAAAGCAAAACAGTCAACATATAAAACTAATTGGAGTGATGCATCTATCAGAACAACTGAAGAAGCAATGTGCAAAGTTTTGAAAGAGAAATTGTTTGAATGCAAAAAATAAACAAAAATGTTTAACATCAGGATCTAGTCACAAAACATCAGGAGGATATACTTCCATAAGAATAATATACTTGATTAAGGTGAGAGAGAAAAAATATAAGAAATGGAAAACAGGTCAGACTGCAACCTTGGTAACTAAAATAAACAACCTATTCAAACAACTTTAGCACAGTTCGAGACAAACAAATTAAGCATAGTGTGAGACAATATTAAGAAAAATTTGAAAAAAATTTATATAAACATATTTAACATAATAGGAAACCATTTTACAGATGCATAAGGTGTGGAAGGAGTAAAGGCATACATATTGATAAACTGTATGTAGATTCTAAAATGTATTTTCAAATCTTATGTACGGTTTGGCTCCACAAAGAGGGTGATAAGTTGTTCTAGTGACATCCAGGTGACCTCAGACACTGGAATCAGATTAGATCATATTGAAAAAAGAACTATGCAAAATGGATCCAAGCAAAGCACAAGGAGGAGATGGAATTAGCAACAATGACCTGATCCCTTCAGTAAGACCTTAAAGTACCATTATATTTATTATTTACTAGGTTGTATAAATATGGGGAGATTTCTCAGGAGTGGGGAGATGCACCTGTCTTTAAGGGAAAGGGGAGTAGGACAAACCGAGAGTCACACACACCATTAAGTCTGGTTTCGTGTTGTGGAAAAATAATGGAGAAGGTAATATTGGATAAGTTATTGTCAAAAAGTTGGGACTTGAAACCATATATCAGCATGCATATGTTGAAAATAGATCTATTATCACCTATAACATGATGTTCTATAACAATATAATAATATAATAACAACTATGAATGAAAAATTATGCTGTGATGGAATTTATATACATTTAATTTCAGCATTTAACAGGGTCATACACAAAACACTGATCAATAAATTACAACAACTAGGTACAGATGTACTCTTGATAAGATTGATAGCTGCATGGCTTACAAATAGGACATGAAAAGTATATAGCAATTGGGCATGTAAAATTCTTGGTTATAGTCAGGCTGTCCCACAGGACCATGTCCTATGGCCATCCTTGTTTAAGATTGTATAGTTTTCATCTGAGGTGTTCTACAGTCTGTATGCTGATGACTTGAAACTGAGTAAACTGATTACATGTTTTACAGACAGGGGATGTCTGCAAAATAATGACTACATTGACAGTTTGGGCACAGGAGAATAGTATGCTGATAAATACATCAAAAACTAAGCATATGAGATTTTGGAGACATAAATTGAAAAGTGAATACTTAACACAGCACACAGTGAATGAAACTGTAGATTCATTTAAGGACCTTGGTATAGGGGTAGATCCAGCTTTTTTTTCTAATCGTATCAACCAATTAGTTAAAGATAGTTATAGAACTATAGGTTGTATAAAAAGATTTATAAAGCTCTAGGAAATCAGAAATAATGAAGTCATTGTTTGTTATTGACATTAAACCCAAATTTGAGCATGCAATGACAATATGGAAACCGTGTAAGAAAACAAACAGGAATAAACTGGAAAGAGTACAGCAGAAATATACCAAGGGCATCCAATGATGTAAAAATTTAAGTTATTTGAAAGACTAAAATATCTGAACTTGTACAGTGTCACTTACATATGTCTAAGAGGAGATCTTTTTCAGGTATATAGAGCATTTAGAGACAACTACCTCTGGGAATGTTTGGGGTTATCAAAAAGTACTTGAGAATCATCAGACAACCTATGTGGAAGATTCTATGGGAATAAGAAGTGTACTAATTGGTTCTCTGACAGAGTAGCTGATGCATGGAATAGACTACCAAATTACATTAAAACAAGCACTAGTTTAGATATTTTTAAGAACAGCCTGGATACTTATTATGGGAACAGGTGTTTTGGTATATTGGCAGGCTAGAAGGGCATTAATGCTTGTGCTTTTAATATTTATATGTATGTATGTATGTTTATGTTTATATATAACACTGCTTGGATTGTTTACTTTTGCATATAATGACTGTCTCATTTGGGTACACTTTGTTATTTGCATTTCATCAATTATTTGCATGCACAGTGGAGTGTTCAATGTTATGTGCAGTACATTTCTATAACTTGCATACACCCCATGTAGGACTAGGGTTGCCACCTCAGAAGCTAACAACTGGACCGAAGCCACGCCCCCTGCTCTACCCATGACTCCGTCCAGGCCCAGCCCATCCCCACCCACATCCACGCCCATTTCGTGATGTAAACACATATATCATTAGGGTGGACAGTCCCTTTTAGTCCATTTTTACGAGCCTAATCTACATTGCATTACCCTTTTTTCCCCCTTTGTTGTAGAGTATTTCAGACCGATGCTTGTTGTGATTAAAAAAAAAAAAAAAAAAAAAAGACAGAGGTTGCTTTTTAACAAACTCCAGGATTCTGTTCATGTTTCTTAACAGAATACTGGAGTTTGCACAGTGCTTTCTGAACTATGGGAGAATCATTCTGATTTCCGGATAGTCCAGAAAAATACCAGATAGGTGGCAAACCTATGTATAACTGCTAACCTGGAAAGTACTTACTGCATTATATGTAATGGCTATCAGTTCCAAGCAATGTCTACTTCAGCTTCATGGAATTATTCAAATATATGAATACAACAGCTAAATCTCAGCAGCAAGTTCTTGATTGTACACATGCATTAACTTTTATCTCATCAACTTGAGTTTTATTATGTTTATGTATTTGCTTTTAAAATAGGTAGGTGAAATAATGTATGTGGATCCCTTTGATTTATTGCATATTACAAAGTATATATAGAAGAACAGACATTTCAAGACTTTAGGCAATCAAACAATTTAGCATACTGATATGCATACACACAATAAGGTTTACCAAGCTCAATAGAATTAAACATTCTGCTAAAATAGTGAAAAAAATAGGCATAGTGGAGACATGGGGAAGAACAATTTCAAGCTGTGAACTTGAAATGAGCTTTAAGTAGATATTTGAAAAGGAGGGGATCAGAGACAACTCTAATCTGCACATTTGAAAACCTCAGTTGTTTAGAGTCTTAATGGTGTAGGTTCTACTTGTGGGTTCATATTCACATATGGGAAAACTAATGACCACCGAGAAGTGTATGAGCAACAAAAATTCCTAAAATTAGAAGAATATTCATGAGGAATGGACAGTATTATTACTCTTTACTTCTATTGTTTGGATTACTCTGACCAGGCATGACTTATTTTTATGTGAGACATGGGCTAGTATTCATGCTGAATGCAGGTAATGTGCCATGTCACTAGGAAAAAAAAACTACACTTTTTTGATAAATGCAATAAATGTTTTTCATCCACCTACATCACCACAACTCTGACAGTTGGGAGGTCAGTTTAACAAGTCATCTGAAGGATCACACTTTAGGATTATATCACCTCCACCTTATGTTATACTATATTGTGCTGGAACAGCCTCAGGAACAGCCTCATACCCAGTGGCGGCTGGTGACTTCAAATCAAAGGGGGGCTGCAGGAGACTGCTGAATGGGTGGGGTAAATGGGAAGGGGTGTGGCCAACTAGAAAGGGGAGGAGCTATGCTCAAAACCACAAAAACTAAATATACTGCCCTGGGTGCCAAACTGTCATTATGAGAGTCCAATCAAGACAAAATGAAGTGTAGAAGAATAAAAATATTTCAATACATTGGCTGCATGACAGCTTAATATATAGATGGAAACAAAAAGGTTGTGAGGCATGAAAAAATAAATTACTTTTTTTTAAATACATTAATGGAATGCCAGTCAAAATCAAGTATAAGAAAAACAAGCAGCACTCAACTCAAACCACTTTGTGCACTGCAGTTCTAATTACAATTTATATTCAGCTTTATTAAAGTACCAAGTAACATGCTGAAAGTAGAAATCTCTGATGCCCCCACTTTTAAAAATGTTCCTTATCCAAAAAAAGACCTGCTGCCTGACATCTACTTGTTTCATGGGGAAAACATGATCAAAGTAAAAAATGAAAAACAAACAAGAAATAAGCTCAAGATACATTGCTTAAAAGGATTACTGTACAGGTTATGGACCACACTAAAAGGATTACTGTACAGGTTATGGACCACACAATTGTAATTCTGTTTATGGATAAAGCCTGCAGAGATGACTGGAAGTCTCCAAGTATAATGAGACTCTTAAAATAATGTAATCCTGTCCTTTATTACAAATACTGGCATATGCATTTCAATACCCAAGGCTTATACATAATCTAGTTAAGTATTCTCTACATGGCAACAGAAAGGCTTTCAATGTTGGCAATTCTTTAACAGTATGCTTATTAAAGCTTACTTGCATCTTGCAATCTCAGCCAACCTTACCTAATAGTCATTAAAGTATTGCTACTTAAACACAGAGCAACAGGCACTTTGAGTAATAAGCATAAATCAACAGTACAAAAAATATGACAGAAACCAGACCATTCTGTAAAAATCAAGGACAGATGAAAAGCCACTCTAGTACTTGTGTCTACCTTGGATGGGGGGGATACTCTACACATTTACACTGCATAACTACTCCTTGCCTTGCTTCGACACATCCAGAGTCACTACAAGGGGGAGTGGGGTGCAACAAGTATGTCACAGTTTGAAATGTCTCTGGCTGACTTGTGATGGCCTTGACACATTTGTCATACCTCTCAACCTCAGAGCAATAAATCTGGACAAAGCCATACAAAGAAATGGGCCAAAGGCCCAAAAATAAGGACATTTTTTAAAATATTGCTCTTATAAACTTAGAAAGATAATAGAGGTCTTGCATTAGTATGAATTTTCTGAATGGTATGAAATCTGAAACTCAAATGTCTGTCATTATTTTCTAACTTCAGTCTTTAATGATTTGTCACTAATTTGCAAAAAAAACACAATTTTATGAAAAATGGACCAAAAATGTGATGTACAAATATAAAATAGCAACACAATACAGCTGGGAACCTGTCAAAGAAGGGATACTTTAATATTAGTACTGCTAACTTGAGCAGCTGACAAAATAAAAGACTCTACGTGCATTTCTGAAATAAAAGTAATTTAACTGATTATTACAGTTATTTCTTAATTATAAACCCTCCATGTTTTCCTCCAAAATTGCTATTTTGCGGAGGGATCATTAGGGGAAGAACAACATTTTGAGCCAAAATCAGGGACAGTTGAGAGGTTTGGCTATGCCTAATTCTATAAAGCAATTTATTTGCATGTACCTCTCATCCTGTTAATGCAATAAATCTGGACAAGGCCAAATATATTGGGAGAACATATAAACAGTACTAAATATTGCTCTTGTATGAACTGAGACAGTTGATAGAACAGGTCTTACTTTAGCATGCATTTTTCTGAAGGCTATGAAGTCTGAAACTCAGTGTGTCATTATTTAGTGACCTAATTCCTAAATGATTTGCCAGAAAACCACAAATTTTATGAGGAACAAACCAAAAATAAGCAAAAAATCTATTCATTCTTTGAAAATCTATACAGTTGGGAGGTATGGTTCAGCTGGGGCTGCCTAAGTTTGCCACCCTTCCCCCTCACAAAACCATGGTCGAATGGAGCCTCCCCCTGCAGCCATTCCATTGATCCATTACTTGGCTATTTCACTCCATTTACCATAAACACTAACGTGCATACTGATTTACTTCTATGATGATTTGAACTTCATTTGAAAGTTTTATTTTGCATTTTACAGCACAAACACTAAGACATCTGCTAAACAAACTTGGCATTAAAACTTCTCTGCCATTGAAACTCACATTCATTGAAACAACATTGAAACCCACATTCAAAGAAAATACATTTTACCTGTGGCAGATAAAGATTAATTCTGGGCTGTTTTCAAATCATAGGCCCCTTGCATATGAAACATACATGTGCTCTTTGATACACCTTCCTATTGCTTTGAACATTTTTCCAGTAAACAATGAAACAAAACGCACGCACCAATGACAAAACTGCCCAATTCAGAACATTTCCATCGTAAAAGTCTACTCAAACTTCTACAGTCCACTATTATCAGTAAATATACACAATTCTACAGTCCACCATTATCAGTAAATATGCACAATCTCTGAAGTAGTAAAAAAGTCATCTAAATAATTCCACATTAAATAAATCTGTAATGAAGATGTTGCTGCTAGCAATCACCTTTATATTTCATGGTTTCATTGAAAAATAAAATGTCTGATGCCCCTGAGGAATAAATTGCCTAAATTACATTAAAAATAAGCTAGTAATATTGAAATAGGAAATGGATGGCAAACTGATAACAGGCTCGTAGTTGGTATCTTAACTTTCAGTACAGCAGCATTCACCCCTTATGGGAGTAGAACCAACAACCTTCTGCATCAAAAGCAAGTACACAACCTGTTGTGCTATTAGCAATACAACCTAATTTAGCATAATCAGCACTAAACTTCTCTTCCCCTGCAGCTCTCAGCTCCTTGAAAAATCTACTCAATACTCAACTGCATCTCAACTTCGCAGCACAAGAAATCTGGAAAAAGCCAAATTTATTGGGGTGGGTCAAAAGGGCAAAAACCAGGGACACATTAAACATTGCTTGTATAATCTTGGAAAGCTGCTAGAATAAAATGCTGTGTTACCACCATACATTTTACTGCCAAGGTCCCTGTGCAAAAGAGTCAGAACAACATACCACTATGCCAAATCACCTGCTTTGTGAAAGAACAATGCTGTATTACCACCATACATTTTACTGCCAAGGTCCCTGTGCAAAACAGTCAGAGCAACATACCACTATGCCAAATCAGCTGCTTTGTGAAAGAGAGGAAGACTGAAACTTAAATGGCTATCATTTAATGAATTCAGTTCTCACCATAGCTGTCAACCTCTTAGCACAAAACACCTGGACAAACCCAGTAATGAGGGAATACAGCCCTCAAACATATTCAGTGAATTCAGTTCTTGCCATAGCTGTCAACCATAGCACAAAAAACCTGGACAAAGCCAATAACAGGGTAATACAGTCCCAAAAATAAGGACAAATTTCAAATAGTCATCTTATAAACCTAGAAAATTGCTATAATAAAAGGTTGTGTTACTATATATTTATTGCTAGAATAAAAAGTTGTTTTACTATGTATTTTCTGAAGAATATGAAGTCTGAAATTCAAATGCCTGTCAATTTTACTTCTGACGGAACAAAAACAAATTTCAGCAGAGGCCCAGGGAGAAATACTGTAAGACACATGTCTTTGTAAAATGGCAGGACACCAGAGCAAATCCACACAAACACAGGGATAAGATGCAGACTCCACACAGAAGGCACCCCAGCCAAGAATCAAACCAGAAAACCTATAGCTGTGAGGCAACAATACTGCCACTGCACCATCTAACATGTAAGGAATTAAACATTCAGAAACCTGAAGTCTGAAATTCAAATGCCTGTCAATTTTATTTAACATTTGTTAATCAGGACAGTCTGACTTGGAACAAAAAAACAATTTTCAGCAGAGGCCCAGGAAGAAATAATGCAGACATGTCTTTGTAACATAGGAGGACACAAAAGCAAACGCACAGAGAAGATACAGACCCCACAAAGATGGCACCCCAGCCAAGAATCAAACCTGAGAACCTGTAGCTGTGAGGCAACAATGCTACCACTGCACCATCAAATATCAAGCATTACAGCATTTAAAAACCACAGATATTATGAGGAACAGATCAGATCAAATATGAGGCAAAAATCTGCAATTTTTTTACAAATGGTGGTGGGTAGGGAATTCACCTCTTTAACACCTGTATACAAGGTACAGGGTTCAAGCCTGAGGTATTCCCTACCACACCACCATGAGTCTAACCACTAGGATATTGCACCTGGGGCATTTTCACACACACACATGATTTACCACTAATTTTCCAGAAAACCTCAATTTCATGAAAAGTGGTCCAAAAATATGAGGCAAAAATCTGGACATTCTGCGAAAATCTGTACAATTGAGTGGTATGAATAGCCTACAGCCATACTCTTCTGATCTTTCTTACACCAATTGTTAAGTGTGTTGTTTGTTGAACAACTGATATCAGTGTCATCGTACACTTATGGTAAAATGTGCTACAGACAGAAGCAAATTTAAACTTTGTGGAAAGTAAGGACACAGACAGTCAGTTTAGTTTAATGTGTCACCGTGATGTTTTCTGGAGGGAAAAATGAGTAGGTGATAGAACTTGCTACATATGAGCTGAAGTCTGTGGGAGGCAAGATGTGGCAAAGGGCAACTGAAGAGGGGTGATATTCACTCTGAGAAAGGGTTCTTTAGCATTGTGTTAGGTTTTGGGAGAAGGAGTACAGAAATGGCATAAAATATAAGTATTAAGGTAGGGTGAGGCCTTGCAATAAAGGTGGACTGTATATGGTGAAAAGAACATTGCAGCATTGAGCCAGTGACAAAGAAACTGCTTTGAATGGAAAACAGGTGAGAGGAGACAGGAAACTGGCCAAAGATAAGCACTGGTGCCAAATAACATGGCTTTGTGTTTTTGAGGTTAATGATTAAGGATTTTTTTGGAGAACCGAGAACATAAAATGGATAATTTATTTTGAAGTCAATAGTATATCTCAGAGGGGTTATGCATTATCTTACACTTCATTGAGTTTAAACGAGCCAGGATGTAATCTGTCTGAGTTCAATTCTAAGATGCGGAATTCACTGAGATCTGTTCCAGCTACTGCCCTGGTGATTCTTCAGTGAATAAAGAATGCTCATGTCCAGGAGTGATTCTGCAAGGTCTAAAGGTAGAGAAAATACTTGCTGGTAAAGAAGGAAATGCTGCCTTGGTGAAGTAATGAGCCCAGACTGGTGAGAAGGCATGTAAAGCCCTGATGTGTTTGCTAGTTAAATATAATGACCTGGAGATGGAAGCACTTCTTGTTGAACTTGAAACTTTATCCAGAGAATGTGACAACAGCAGCACAGCTGTGGAAACCACTGATGCGATCTTTGGCAGAGTGTATAAGAAAGAGAAAGTTTCTAACCAATAAAGTGAGAAAATTAAACAGAGACAAACACAAAGAGAATGAAACTCCAAAACTCTTATATGCAGAGGCTGTGGCAATCAATAAACCTTTGGCAAATCATGAGGTTAACCATTTGGGGAAGCTGTTTGCTCTATAAATGGGATACAAATGGTAAAACAGGTTGCTAATGGAATTATCCTTCATATTTCACCAATAGCAAACCTTTTATAAGAGAACCAAACCTATTAATGCTTCCAGGCATACTGGAACAGAAAGAATGACTCTCAAATAGGTGCGAGGATCAGGCTTCCACCAATGAACACTGAGGTTTCAATGAAGGAAGACAAAGAAAAGAACTGAGCATTTTATGTAATGAAGAATGGCCAAGGCAGGACTTGAAGGGAGTGGAAACAAGGTTTTAAATGTTAAAATAAAGCAATAAAATGGGTTCACCATGGACTGTCAATAATGCAAAGGTAATTTTAATATCATTAATTACAGTGATAAAATAACTGATGGAAAAATGAAATCAATGGATTATATAAGGGTTTAACATTTGTTCCTGGAAAAAAAATATTCTTTTGGAGAGTTTGATTGACGTTAAAACATTCACTAGGATTTTTAGTGTAAAGTTATAGTTTTATAAATGAGAAGTTTTAATTAAAGATAGTAAGATGAGAATCCAAGCTTGTTTAACCGCCCCCAACAGATTTTGTAGTTAACATATTTTTCTGAAATGAAGCAAAAAAATCCAGATGACCACCATGGCTTAAAACAGTTTTATTAGACAAGCGCTTTCATGTAAAACAAGCCACACTTTCTCAAGTCTTTAATAAAACAGTAAAAATCCCTACACATTTTATATCAAAAAGCACCATCAATTAATCAATTAAGTACACCATTAAAATAAATTCACCCTTAAAATACATCAATTAAGTCTTCAGCTAGTGTTACATTTTATTTAAGTGAGCGAGCTTCTAGCTCAGGTTTAATGCAGACAGTTGTTCAGCCCAAGGTATACATGAGCTTGGAGCTTTAATATCCACTTTAATTCAATTCTTTCAATTAAATTGTTTAAATTACCCCCTCTATTGTCATTATTAACATTTTTTAGGACTCTAAACCTAAAATGATGTGAAGGGAATTCCATTGTATGCTTAGCTAAAGCATTTAATTTGTTCTTATTTCTTACATCATACATATGCTGATAGATTCTGTCTCTGAGCCGTTTCTGTGTTTTCCCTATATAGAAACATATACATCCTGTGCACTCTGCCATATATATTAAGCTAGTTGTTCTACAAGTAGCATAGAATCTAGGCTGAAATATGAAGGACAAAATAGGGTGTTTAAATTCCTGTACAGAAGAAACATATTGACACATTTTGCACTTATTGCAAGGATATGTTCCAAGCTTCAGTGGGGACATAGTATTCTTTAGTTGATCGTTACAAAGTAACCAGGGGTGTAGCTAGGATTTTCAAATTTGTACTCACAGCTCTCAAACTGCTACCCCCTCCCCAGCCAAGCTACGGCCATTCTCGTAATTCACGGTTCGCTCTTTTAGTGTCGATGAAGAGGCATTCGCTGTAATGCCTCTTCAGTAATATAATATAAATTCACTCAAACTCTGTTCCTTGAATTGAAAATTAACCTGAAATGTCAGTTCTTTGAAAAATGCAGCATGGTAGTTGGGGTAGAGAATTTATGCTTTTGTTTTCTGTAACTAAGGTACAGGTTTTGAGCTTGAGTAAATTACTAACCACCTGCTACCCCTAACTAGGATGTTTCATTCACACACACACCCCTACCTACCTCTTAGTGCAAGAAATATAGACAAAACCTAAAATAAACAGGGACAGATATTAAATAATGCTCGCGTGAACTTAGAAAGTTGCTAGAATAACAGGATTTGTGCTAGTATGAATTTTTCTAAAGGACATGAAGTCTGAAACTCAAATGTCTGTCATTATTTAGCAACTTCAGTCTTCAATGATTTTCTAGAAAAATCACAAATTTTATGAGGAACAGAAAAAATATGGGGCAAAAATCTGGACATTCTGCAAAATTTGGACAGTTGAGAGGTATGCTACCTACCTACCTAACACACACACACACACACACACACACACACACACACACACACACACACACCTACCTCTCAACCTCTTAGAGCAACAAACTCAAATAAAACTGAGGCAAAGGCCCAAAAATAAGGACTTTTTTTTAAATATTGCTCTTATAAACTTAGAAAGATAATAAAATAGTAGTAGGTATTGCATTAGTATCAATTATTGAAGGGTATGAAATCTGAAACTCAAATGTCTGCCATTATTTTCTAACTTCAGTCTTTAACAATTTGCCACTAATTTGCCAGAAAACTGCAATTTTATGAAAAACGGACCAAAAATGTGATGCAAAAATATAAAATTGCCAGACAATACAGCTGGGAACCTGTCAAAGAAGGGACACCATTTTAATATGAGCACAGTTAACTTAGAGCAGCTGACAAAATTAGAGAATCTACATGCATTTCTGAAATAAAAGTAATGTATAACTCTGATCATTACAGTTATTTAGAAAAGTAAACCCTCCACGTTTTCTTCCAAAATTGCTATTTTGCGGAGAGATTATTAGGGGGCGAGCAACATTTTGAGCCAAAATTGGGGACAGTTGAGAGGTTTGGATATTCCTAATTCTATAAAGTGATTTATTTGCACATACCTCTCAACCTCTTAATGCAGGAAATCTGGACAAGGCCAAATATATTGGGGGAACATACAAACAGTACTAAAAATTGACCTTGTATAAACTTAAGACAGTTGCTAGAATATCAGGTCTTGCTTTAGTATGCATTTTTCTGAAGATTATAACGTCTGAAACTTAACATCGGTCATTATTTAGTGACTTCATTCCCAAATGATTTGCCAGAAAAAGTTTTATTTTGCATTTTACAGCACGAACACCAATAAATATCTGCTAAACAAAGCAATGCAGTCTCACAATGAAACTAGACTTAGCATTAAAACTTCTCTGCCCTTGAAACTAACATTCATTGAAACAGCATTGAAACCCACATTCAAAAAAAATACATTTTGCCAGTGGCAGATAAAGATTAACTTTGGGCTGTTTTCAAATCATAGGCCCCTTGCACATGAAACATACACGTGCTCTTTGATACACCTTCCATCATAAAAGTCTACCCAAACTTCTACAGTCCACCACTATCAGTAAATATGCACAATCTCTGAACTAGTAAAAGCCATCTACATAATTCCACATTAGAGAAATCTGTAACTAATGAAGAGGCTGCTGCTAGCAAACAACTTTATATTTCATGGTTTCATCTACAAATAATGTGCCTGTTGCCCTTGAGCAATAAATTGCCTATGTTGCATTAAAAACAATGATGCACTAGTAATATTGCAATAGGGAATGGATGGCAAACTGATAACAGGTTCATAGTTACTATTACTACTAGATATCTATGCCAAAACAGACTACAGCATCCACCCCCCTTTACAACACAGTACAGTATCAGCAATGCATCTACTTACTGTGGGAGAAGAACCCACAGCCTTCTGCATCAAAAGCAAGTACACTACCTGTTGTGCTATTAACAGTACAAGCAGACTCTGTATAAGCAGCACTAAATTTAAGTTCCCCTGCAGCTCTCAGCTCCTTGTAAAATGTTGACACTCAGCTGTATCTCTGAACTTTGCAGCACAAGAAATCTGGAAAAATCCAACATTTATTGGGGGGGGGGGACCCAAAAAACAGGGACACATTTTAAACATTGCTTGTATAATTTTGAAAGGTTGCTAGAATAAAATGCTGTGTTATCACCATACATGTCTTGAACCCAGATCCATATGCACTATAGTCAGTGCAACATACCACTATGCTAAATCAGCAGTTTGAAAAATAGGAAGACAAACTTAATGGCTATCATTTAGATAGCTCTCAACCTCTTAGCACAAAAAACCTGGACAAACAAAGCCAATAATGAGGGAATACAAATTCAGTTCTCACTTCACACCTTATCTCACACACACACACACACACACACACACACACACACACACACACACACACACACACACACACACACACACACAAACACACACACACACACAGCCTTTCAAATGCACTTACACACAGCCTTTCAAATGCACTTACACACACACACAGCCTTTCAAATGCACTTACACACACACACACACACACACACACACACACACACACACACACACACACACACACAGCCTTTCAAATGCACTTACACACACACAGCCTTTCAAATGCACTTACACACACACACAGCCTTTCAAATGCACTTACACACACACAGCCTTTCAAATGCACTTACATTTCATTTTGTTTTTTAGGGAGACCGAATTGATGATTGATTGTATTAATTGAATATCTTG
This sequence comes from Protopterus annectens, assembly GCF_019279795.1. Taxonomy (NCBI): domain Eukaryota; kingdom Metazoa; phylum Chordata; order Ceratodontiformes; family Protopteridae; genus Protopterus; species Protopterus annectens. The sequence goes on from NC_056725.1 coordinate 561,736,352, forward strand.
TTCCATAACTCTGTATTTAAGGAATTTTTGTTTTATAAGTGAGCTGAGATGTCTTAAAATAGGGTCATATTTATTAGAAGCACCAAATAAAGTTTTAACCTCTGCTGCATTTTTTGTACTGTAAAAATGCCAGATTGTAGCCTTCTTGATAATAGGAAAGTTAGATAGGTCAATCATTTTATTATTGATTTTTAAATTTGGATTCAGATGTATGGGTTGAAGAATGGGGATTGTATTTTGAAAATTAAGGGATTTCATCAGATCATGAAAAATAAGAATTTTGTTTTTTAGAAGAGGCAAAAACTTAATGTTAAATTCACCAACAGGTGTGAGAAAGGGGATAGATTGAGGATTAATTTTGAATGAATGTATATAGTTATACCAGATCTTGACCCATATTGGAGACCAAGATTCATCATATGGATCATAACTGGCTATTTTTATTAACCAACTTGCGGTAATTATTTGATAATAAAGACTGAAATCTGGAATACTTACTCTACCCTTAGCTTTTGGGATAGTTAATTTCCTATATGCTATTCTAGTTGATTTAGGGAACCATAAGAATTTAGAAATTGTGGTCTCCATTTTACGAAAGAAGTTTTTTGGAATATTAAGAAAAACAGAGTTTAAATGGAAAAGAATTCTAGGTAGAATATTCATCTTGATAATAGCAGATTTTGATAACAGTGAAAGGCTAATATTTTTCCATCTGGTTAGATCATTGTTTATTTGATCCCAAACTTTATAAAGATTAGTTTTCATAAGTTTTTGATGAGAGTGCTTGAAGTTTATACCCAGATACTTTATTGAATATTTAAGAGGTATGTCAGAAAGGGGGAAGTAGTATTCTAAATGCTTCTTAGGATTCAAAGGAAAACAGGATAATTTGGTGGGGTTAAGCTTATAGTTAGCAACTTTAGAAAAGAGATCAATAGAGTTTTGAATTTTCTGGAGATCTGTGTTAGGAAGCTCAAAGTAAATGTTAAGGTCATCGGCAAACACTGAGTACTTTATTTCGATGTTATACATTTTTGGGATATGATGATAGGTCATCTGTTTGATCCAGATAAGAAAAGGTTCAAGATACAAGTTAAAAAGATAGGGTAATAGTGGACACCCCTGTCTGGTGCCATTTGTAATTTTAATAGGATCTGATAATGTTTTATTTACATAAAGGGAAGTAGAGGCATTTTTATATATCATCCTTATAGTATTAATGACCATATCCGGGAAATTAAAGTATTCCATTGTTACATATAAGAAGTTGAGATCCACATTATCAAAGGCCTTAGTTGCATCTAATGTTAAAGTGTATCTTGCATGATTATCCTTTTCAAGGAACATTAATAATGTATGCAAAGTGAGAGTATTATCACAAAGTTGTCTTTGCTTTATAAAACCCAATTGCTCTGGAGAAATAATTGATGCCATCACTTTCTGAATTCTATTTGCAAAAATGGTAGATACAATTTTCATATCTACATTTATAAGGGCAATAGGCCTATAGTTAAGAGGGTTTGATTTGTCAGAGTTCAGTTTCGGGATGAAAATAGTTTTGGAATTATTCATATACTTGTCCATAATCCCTTCTGATATGATATGATTATTCATGCTAAGTAGGATTTTTGTAAGATTACTGCAGAAATTTTTTTTAAATTCACCTGTAAATCCATCAGGGCCTGGTGCCTTATTAGGTTTCAGTTTTTTAATAGCTGCAGTTATTTAATTTAATGTTATAGGGGCTTTTAACTGGATAATTTGTGTAGAAGATAGTTTTGGGACATTAATCTTATTGAGGAAGTCTATGTATTGTTCTTTTTGGAATTGAGTTTTGGGATTGTAGATTTCCGTGTAAATATCTACAAATGAATTTACAATGTCACTATTTCTATACAGGATTTTCCCTTTGTACTTTATGTGCTTTATATAGTTTGGTCCTTCTTTGATATTTATTAGTCTTGCTAGAGTCTTGGATGAAGTTTGAGCCCATTCGGAGTATATATGTAGACGCTTTAATTCAGTCAAAGAGTAGTTTTTTTGGTGGAAGAAATATATTTCCTCCTGAATTCTGTGAAGTTTAATCTCCAAATCAGGGTAAAATCTTTTTTCAGTTCGGTGTCAATTTTTTAAACTCTTTTGTGAGGTTATTAATGTACAGACGCTCTTTCTTTTTATAATACGATGCTTTTTGGATAAGTATTCCTCTAATGACAACTTTAGCCGCTGCCCATTGTATATCTAAAGGGATAATGGAAAGCAATTATTCAGCTTCTAAGTGTTTTAGATATTCATTAACCTCCTGCAAAACATAATTTTTTTCAGAATGTTACTATTTAGTGACCAAGTGAAAATCTTACTGTCATAATTGCATTTTTGGTTAGGGTTAATGCCAAGTGATATATTCAAATGATCAGATATAGATCTGGCCTCATGAGCAAAATTAGTAATTTTAGTTGAGAAAGCATCTCAGATCAGGTAATAATCAATCCTAGACCAAACCTTATGTGAGGCCAAATGGAAAGTGAATTTATTAGACTCCCTGTCAATCTCAGATATTAAAAAAAGGTCAACTAAATTAAAACTATTCCTCAAATCCTGAATAGAAGCAGTTATTTGGGTGGGCTGTTTTCTGTTTTTATTCGAGCTATCATTTGATGGAACAATAAGAGCATTCCAGTCGGCACCAACAATGAAGAAACGATCATGGTATGGAAGTTGCAGATTATGTTTTTCCTGGATGAACAAATGTTGGTTTGAACATGGACTATACACATTCAAAAACAAAATTGGGAATTTAACTTGTGGGTATGAGCAAGTGAATAAACACCATCTTCCATTCGAATCAAATTTAGTATCAAGCACTTCTCCAGGGAAGGACTTTTTAATTAAAATAGCTGTACCTTTTGATGCAAGGCTGCTCCCTGCTGATATAATCCATCTAATCCAATTTCTTTTTTTAATATTGTCCCATTGGTCATTTGTCATATGCATCTCTTATAAAAAAATAATGTTTGATTTGCTTTGATAAATCAGGTGCATAACCAGCTTTTTTTTTTTTAATGTCCTGAAGACCATTTACATTCCAAGAATTCACCCTAATCATCTAACTATAAGTTCAAAAAATAACAATAAAAACAAAATAGGGTCTCCAGAGATACTAATTTCACCAGGAATGGTCCATATAATGATAGGTCCTTTTCTAACACATAAAAAATAAACTGTACTCAAAACTGATGTTCTGACATCCATGCTCCTAACCTTACAACCCGTGCCTAACCACCCATCTCCCTGATATGATTTTATTTGCAAATGTAAAAGATACAAATATACTGTTGTTAAACATTTTTGTACAAAATAAATGTTACAGGTATGCAACAGGGAGACATAAATACTAACCTCGATAGTCCAAGTGTCACCCAGCATTCACAACTACACCCTCATACTACTCCGAAAACTATTTAATACTAACATATAAATCTAAAATGTACATTTAAAGGCAAAAAGATGCTTAGAAGAGTATAAGAATCATACTTTCTAAAATACTTAATTTATATATCATTTTAGCAGATCATAACATGGAATTAGTTATGCTTACAGGTGCATCAGGTTGGATTTGTATATATTATTATGATTGTACACATTAGTTTAGAACTAACTCCCTATAAATCAATAATACTACATCTTATTACAGACAGTAAGCAGGCAAGTGTAACTATATCTGGCATTCCGAGGGTAATGGCATATCTATAAATATTATTTTAAAATCTATTATTGAAAATCAAAATCACACACCTAAAATAAACATGCATCTAAAATAAACAGAAAAACCATTTATAGACCCAAACAAAGTAATCAGCTGAGCTTTGGATATCATTTGCAGATACCTGAGACTTATAAAGCTTATAGAACACATAACTATACATTTCACCCCTATAAGATACAGATCACTTATTTAGCTGCAGCATTAGATTTTAGACACAATTAAATTAATACTTAGTTACCAATTTAACTAATACTACAATATAAAACTAAACACTAATCAATTAATATTTTGCAGGCATTATAATAAACTAGAGACATATATATAACATTCCTTAAGTAAATATAGCACACAGTTACATATTGCTTTTTAAATTAAATAATAATGTTACTAACATTACCCTGAACAAAATCCTTCAATGTTCTTACATTTTCAGCATCACACAGAACCCAAACTGTAAAAATACAGTCCATTTCTTCATAAATACGATGTAGTTCATGATTTTTAGCTTTCCCAGTAATGCTTTGCTTCTTTACTTCTTTTCCCACGCTTTTCTGACCTTGTGACATCATTGGCCAATGTTTTCATTGAATTCTGGGATATGGAGTGTAGAAACAGCCCAGCAGACAAAAGAAACCCTCATGGAGCTGTTATGTAGGCCTTCCCAGACCTCAAGAACCAACACAAGTCACAGTAAATGGAGTAATTTAAAGCAGAAGAAAATAAATTCGAGAAATAAAAAGATAAAAAATGACAGGAATATTTCCAGAATGTCCAGAGAGTGACAGAAAAACAAACAGGATATTAAATCAGGTATGATTAGCTCAGTTAGCTTCCTTTCTTTGTTTATAGATCTGTGAAAGTAAAAAGTACTATTTCTGTAGGAAATAATTTCTTCTGATAGTGTTTCCAGCTTCTGTTGGTGTTTCCAGACCTATCTTCAGAGAGAAGCTGCATTTTTTTAAAGCAGTACATTTTTCTTTATTTTATATTAAATAGCTTTGCCATAAGTTTTAAATAACTAGTACTTCCTTGAAAACTTGCATAAATGTTTTCTTTGCCTCCTCCACAGACTGTATAAAGTGCTTTTGGTCTTTATAGTTAAAGGAAAGAGTGGCTGGGTATTTCATTTGGAAACAAATATTTTTTTTATTAGCAAAGCACAGAAAGGGGCTAGAGCTTGTCTCTGTACTTTAATGGGCTGAGGTACGTCTTGTGATAATGAGATCCTGTAGCCTCTCCATGAGATGTTTTTTTTTCTTCTTTGCAGCCATTAGCAGTAAATTAACATAGAAATTCTCCTTCCCCCACACCTCCACACTCCAGTAACATAATTATACCAACTCTTAAGACTGCAGCATCTGAGAATAAAGTGAGTTTTCTGAGATACAGCTCTCTAAATGTTTAAACACAATAACTTGATAATTTGTAATCATGGATTAGAAAGTTACTTAAAATGACATAGTTAGGTTTTGCACTTGTACATCTACTGAATGCTTCATACTTTTACTTTCTGCTGTTTGCAGAAGTTATTTTCTCTACTCTTCCATGTTCAACTCCTTCTCTTCTTGTTCATGAAGTGGTTGCAATATAGATCCTCACCTGTTCTGTAACCTTATAATCCTGCCATTTTACATATATCTTCATTGGTTGCCAGAGATACTAATACACCGAGGTTTTCATATTTTTACTCAAACATTTCAGTACGTCCTCCCCCCCCCCCCACACACACACACGCACCATCAGTCCTATTTTTCATTATCTAAAAGAAATGGTAAGAAATGCTCCTCATCTGACACACAGAGCTACTCTGTGCCTTCTAGCCATAAATTAGTCAATAAAACTAGCTGTCAATGGTTAAGTCTTCTGTACTACTCTATGCATGGTCACTAAATGAGATAATACTGATTCTGCAACCAACCCAAGTGCACAAACTCATTCAAATTTCCATTTTTGTCAATCTAAGGAAACAGTATCACATACAGTATGTTATGTATAGTATGGATGCTACTGGTACTTCTGGAAAATGAGAAGACTTTGGGTGGCAAGTATTATAGGCTGAATGTAGATATCATGCAGTGGGTTATCAGGGGAAATTTTCATTAAATAATCTTAGAAATCTATCACAAGTGAGAGCTCAGTTCTGTTTCCTAGTGGGCTGTTCATGCAATGGGTTTGTAGTCTTACGCAGACAGCTAGCTAATAATAAATTGGCATAAGGTACATCCCCATTACAGTTAAATAATGAGTTAAGTGGCTTATTACTGTAAACTTCAAAATAGGAAGCACTATTTTTGGATAAACAGACTTCCTTTCCCCGTTTTTTTAAGGATAGTGGCTGTGCATGCATTTTCTTCTGGTTATTTCATTGGTTCCTAGAGACAAGCAAGACTGTTACATGACAGTATTACAGTGGTAATATTGCTGGCTATGTGTTTTTTATTTTCATCATGCATTTAAATAAGTTTATAAATGGCATCAGATTTATGTTTACCTAATTTACTTTAACAGATTGCTTAGAAAGCCTATGACTCAGGCACTGAACATCAAATAGGTTCTCCCAGATGAGTTATCAATAAGGTCATTATTGCCAAACATTTCATACTTTTGGACAGAAACAAATATTTTTCAATAGCTTTAAAGTTAAAAATGAAAAAAAAAGTAATTTTTCATGAGTTAATATCTTTCAGGGTCTTCCACGGGACATTCTTTTAAAAAGAAAGGCCCCTTGCAGCTTATGATGCTCCCCTATGGTAAAATGGAATTGCCACAAATGTTTGTGCCTGGCAGTCTGAAAATGATAGATAAGGATTTCTCTCTAATTTTTTTTTCTCCTCAAGCAGAAAAGAAACTGACAGTGAACAATCTTTTGCTATAGCTAGAATATTTTTGTGGAATACTCAGTTATTTTAGACTCTTTATGCTTTCTTTTGGGGAGGTAAATCTTCAAGAAGCATTTGGACACATATTTTTGAAGCAGTTATGAATATGTGTTTTATTGATAAAATACCTCAATCAATATTAATGACTCCATATTAAAATAAGTAAATTATTTAAACTAATGAATCAAATGGCATCAGATTGTATATGTTTACAAGGGATTCACTTTAGAACGTTGAAAGCCCATAACATTGAAATCCAAAACATTGAGACCAAAATCTTGAAAATTCAAAACACTGAAAATTCAAAACATTGAATCCCATAACACTGAAAACACACAGGAAATCAGTATGTACTATATTCCAGCACAACTACATACAGAAACAAATAAAAAACAAACCATATTACACTTCTTCAACTATAAGCAGGGAGGCAAGCCATCCTGCACCCCCCACAACCCATGCTACTTAAATATATAAACTCCGAGATCCCACTACACTACACTAAGATGTGTTATGTTGTAGTATAGTAAGTAAGAAGGTAATATGACTGAGGTTACCTATAATACTCTGGTAAGTATCGCAGAAATATATAGTAATGTGTAATGTTTTAACAGTGAAGTAGTGTTTCTAAGAGGAGGTTGAGGAGAGTTTTTTACAATTTAAACAGGCAGTCATGAAGTGCTGAATGGTATGTTTGCTGTTTTGTTCTGTGTAGTGCGATCTCAGAGCTGATATATTTAAGTTGCAGGGAGTGTGGGGTAGCAGCCCCCACATGGGGTGTGCAGGGGGTTGCAGCTCCCCCTGCTTATAGTTGAAGTATAATATGGTTTGTTTTTTTTATTTGTTTCTGTATGTAGCTGTGCTGTCATATATTAAATGTTAATTTTCTATGTATTTTCAATGTTATGGGATTCAATGCTTTGAGTTTTCAGTGTTTTGAATTTTCAAGATTTTGGATTCAATGTTTTGAATTTCAATATTATGGGCTTTCACTGTTCTAAAGTGAATCCGTTTACAAGATGTATACTAACCTAAAAATAAACAAGACATTTTAATAAAAGACATTTTCTCAAGTATATGTAAATTCTAATAGCATCAAGTCAGTTGTATAACCTATCCTAATTAAATCTCCAAATATAACAGTGGATGGGAAGTTGCTGGATGACCATTGTAGAATTTTGTTGATAGGCAATCTAGTTTAGAAATTCTAAAGTTTATTTTAGAGTTTATATGTGGACCTTTCACTATGTCTCAGGAAGTATGCTAAATCTAAAGAAGGGTTTACTGCAATTAAATGTGAAAAATATCATTCTTTATGGAGATTAATGTCCATTTAGAAGCTGATAGGGGAAATTATTCTAAAAATGAAGTGAAATTAGTGGGTTTTCTATCTATTTTTAATTTAAATGACTATTGGATTTCCAAGAATTACACAAATTTTGATTTGAAGACTAAATTAGCTTGTTTTGATTACTTTTTTTATAACTGATTCATTGTTGGGTATAGAGAAAGAAATGTTTAGAAAACTATATATTTTGTCAGACCATTCACCCATAATTTTCCTAATAGACCCAAATCTAGAACCTTCTTTGAATGGATGGGCAACCATTAATCATAAGGTATGGGAATATTCAGACACAAAATTATCAACAAAATACACAAACTTTGACTTATTAATAACAGAGCTTCTATATAACTTCTAATATTCTGGGCAGCTTTCAAAGCATTCATTTTTGATACATTATTTCAGCTAACCTAAAAAATGAGCATTATGAATTGTTAATGCAAAAGTTAATGGTAGCAGAGTCATTAATGAATGTTAACTATGAGAAATATGTTAGTGTTAGGTCTGAGATAATGTTATAACTTCAGAAATTAACTACAGACCATGAGAAATATTACTTTTTATAATAAAAAATAGAATATTTTGAAGCAGAACTTGGAGAACTGTCTTCTATAAAATACTTAACCAACATTGTCAGTCACTATACATTCAAACCATAAGCACACCAGGCAGAATGATATCAGATTCAAAGAAGATTCTAGACTTACTTAAATTATTTTTATATAGATGGAAGGGTTGCCAAACCTTTGCAAGACAATTTAAAAACAATTATAAATTGTTAATCAATTACATTTTGAGCTTTCATCCTTTGAGATTTCTGATGCAATAGTCCTAGAAAACAATTCAAAATGCTCCTTTAAATAAGGCAACTTGCTCTGCTGGCTTGCCTTTTGAATTTTATAAGGAATTAAGAAGTTTTACTCCTTTATAAGGCAGAATTATACATTTTTCAGTCACTCCATCATTAGTTGAGTGTTAGTTTCATTATCTAGACTAATTCTGTTAAAAAACAAATGCCTAAATTAAATAGAACGTTATTGACCTATTGCATTTCTGAATTCTGATTAAAAAATGCTTTTCAAAATTAATTGAAAATGATTTATTAGCAATTATTCCCTAAATTGTTCATTCGCTGTACTTTGGGTTCCTCCCAGGGTGAATAATTGCAAAGGCCAACTAAAAGCTGCAATCCCAACACAGTTAAAAAGGGTTAATGAAAAATCTAATTGTAATGTGCAAGATGCAGCTTTTTATGTAAATGATTCCTTAAGGCAGTTAAAGTAGACCATATACATTTAAATGATTAGAAATGCATACATTATAAAATCCAATGATACATTTAATTATTTTAATACAAAATTTCAGATTAGTATTAATTTTACATCTCCATTAATTGATCAAAGTAGAGGGGTTAGACAAGAATGTTCCCTCTTACAAACAGCGTTTTACTATCCATAGACCCTATACTACATAAGTTACTAGCATTATATTTAAATGTGTAGCTTACGCAGGTGATGTTATTTTACTATTTCATATTTAAGTTTTTTTTCTTTAACTTGTTTTTTCAAGCTTGAAAAATGTATTCATTAAGTTACAAGTCATTTTTCACTTTTTCATTTAAATCCAATCATTATAAAGCATTTCAACTTCACAGTATTTAATTAGCTAAAGATTTGGGGATGACATTGTGAAGAAACACAGTATATATCATCTGCTGTAAATAAAGCCCCCCGGCACTGGAATCATCTGGAAAGATAAAGAGTGTTGATGCTGAGATCAGACTGACTTGCGGTATCACTGATTTTTCCTAATGTGAAGTCTGGCCAAAGGAATCATGATAATAATATACAGCGTGAAAACCAGAATCCTGAGAAATTCCTTGCCAGATGCCAGAAACTGGTTGGAGAATCTCAAGAAGATTTCTTTGCACAGTTCTACTTTGTTCAGTAGAATAAAAGGGATATATCCAGAAAACAGTTCAGAAAAAATATTTTGTGTAAAGGGATGAGAGATGATTTTTGTAAGTTCACTTGAAAATCTAGACTGAGCAGGAGTTTCTTGACACATGTCACAAAATCTTGACAAATGGAAAACGAATCTGCAAATACTATCATCCAAATATGAAAATATGTGAATGCTTTGAAGTTGGTAGTAAGTAATTACTGGAGACAGACAATGTTTAAATAACCTTGGTGCAGTAGATAGACCAAAGACTAAGTCAGAGAAACGATAATGTAAACCAGACACAGAAATGTTTAAGAAATGTCAGAAATCTTCACCAATAGGAATATGATGATAAATATCTTTTAAGTCTGGCATAACCAGGAAATGTAGTAAAAAATGAGAGGTAACAGTTTGAAGGGATAACAGTTTGAACTTTGGGACCTTAACATAGACATATGAAAGAAGAAATCTAGGACTGATCTCCAAGTTCCTTCATTCTTTGGCACCAGAAAGATCCTTGAATAAAAACCTTTGCCCATCAGATCTGAGGGCCCTAGTTCTATGGTGATTGTGTCTTGGCAGGCCCGCTATTCTATGTTTAATGCATGCTTTTTATTGTATGTTGATGTTGTCTCTGTATTGGTGTGATATGAAATGTATAAAGATCCTATAAGTGAATGTTAGCATATTTTAATAAAGCTGTTTGTAAAAGAGAAACCAGTGAAAATTTCAACACTTGAGCCAAACAGTACAAAATTCTAAAAGTTAAATTAGCAGAAGAATACCTTTTCTTCCCAGATCCATCAAATGTTTTCCTATCCTTGCATGAGGGAGTGGGTTTAGCATTAATCCTTTTAACAATAAAAGTTTTAGCTATGGAAATAATTGCAGTGTCTGCTTTAGAATTAGAAAACAGATATTTAAGAGTCAGAAATACTTTATACAACCTATCAAACTTTTTCAGGAGCAGAAGGCTGACTGTCAAGCATTCTACAAGCTATTAGGAAGACATCCTCGAAGGTTGCTAAAAGGATAGATAGTTGCAGGCTGTGGAATATCCATCTGCAACAAATCATGGCAGTTTTGCTGAAAAATAAAGATTTAATTATATTCCCAAAATACCTCTTTCAGTTTAGATAAAGTTTTAAAAATAGCTCTTCTGAGGGAAATCTGAAGTAACACTTTCCTTAGAATCTTCAGCTTGAGGAGAAGTCACTGAAGAAGGACACCCCTTCCCATTCTCCATTCTTCTGACTGAGCATCAGCGTCAAACTGCGAGGGAACTACCTTTCTTTTTCTATTTGAAGTAAGTGAAAAAAAAGGATTTGAATTAATAGCAGAAAATAATACCTTAGATAATTCAAGCATGTCTTCCCTGTCCATATTAATAGAATCAGGAGAAGTAACATTCTTAATTTTGTGTTTAATTTTCCTGGAATAATCCTTGGAAAAAGACCAACTCATGGTAGGAGCACTACCCATGGATCAGCCATCCTAACTTGGCTATGCAGAAAACGTTCACCTGGTCCTTCCCTCAAGACTGACAAGAGTGGTTCTTTCTTGCCTGGAAAGTACAACCCTACAGCCAGAGACAGCATGTCTGACTTCTAGTCCTTAGTAGCTTCCCAAGGAGCTACTACACCAACAGGAGTAAGAGACAACAATGTGTGGTCCAAAGAACAAAGTATGGCCAGAGCTGAGTCCCTCATCAGTGGCTGAGACAGGAAGGGAGCCAGCCTAATAGCCAAAGACTCCCTAGAATCTTCTTTTTTATAGCTGGGAAGAATGAACTAAGTGTATTACTAACTTCTGCATGATTAGGCCAAAAAAGAAACCTAAACGATGGGCAGTGGAGGCTGTGAGACTGGGTAAATATTGTGAAAAAATGATGATTTTGGGGTAAAAATGAATATAGAAATAAATGACAGTCTCCCAAAGCACAATATCTTGCCAGTAACACACTAATCCTACATAAATATGCAGAAAATAAGAAAAAAATGATTTTGCACAGTTTTCTCACACAAACATATCCTAATTAACACCCCTTACATGCCATAACAGTCTATAAAAAATACATTTTCTAGCATAAAATAATTTAGAAAATAATTAAATTCACAATAATAAAAAATATGAATTTGCGTAAGGTTTACTCAAGCAGGGTACTTACTTGCCCTGTCTCGAAGGGCAGATCACTAGATTTTCTCAGTTCCATGAAGTCTGCAGAGAGAGAGCACAATTTGGTGGAAAGAAAGCTTAGCTTTTGTCACTCAAACTGCTCTCTTAAACTTCCCAGCAATTAGGGCACATGGATGATGTCCCAAAGCTTTGAAACCCAGTTGGTGGTCATATCTTTGGCAGGATATTACCCAAATAGCTTAAGTTATAGCAGCTGTGATGTAATGTGGAACACTTGTAGCTCATAGGCATTTTGCAAATATTTATTATAGCCAATTATCTTCTATCTGAGACATCAAATTTCTTTGAAAATAGCTAAACTAGCATCTAATGACTGATTGCCAGAAGACTTCTAACAACAGTGTTGCATAATGCTTCTTTTTGTTTTATTTTGAGCACATAAGCTTACAGGCTAAGTTAATGCGCTGAATGTCTCATTTATGACACAGACTTTATGAAGTCATCTTTCTGACCACTATGTTCACAGTCAGTTGTAATCTGTTTCAGTTTTGTTATTGCTCCAAACATTTGTTTTTGAGGGGCTAAGTTGTAGGTCTTTCTGGCTGAGCTAATGTTTCAAAGATTGTAAGTCATAGTCCAAGTCACACTTAATTTGATGAAAAGAGGTATGAGTCCTGTAAATGATTAAGACAAAAGTATGTTAAGTTAGGGAAATCAGAATGACATAAATTAGTGTAAAAGGGAAAATAGAGGTGTAATGACACAGCCTTACTGTGCATGTTTAGTAACTTTGCAATGGAAAAAGAGAGAGGAACCAACTTATCTTTAAAGTATCTGTTGAGCAGTTAACCTCTAAACAATGAGGTTGGACAATGACAGTGAGGCTAAAAAATAGGTCATAGTCCACTTCTTCACAAGCTTTATCAAAGTCAAAAGAAATGTCTCTTGTGAGAAGTCAGCTTTCCATGGTCATAAAACTGTAACAGTTAGACTAAGAGATATAAACCTGTATTGAACGGCAGTCAGAAGACCATAACTGCCTATCAAGTCTATCATTTCACGGTGATGACATTTACATAATTTTGTAAGAGTTGATAGCACAAAGATGCACAGAGATCTGAAGCAATGACAATAGACATGGTCTTAGAGGAAATGCAAGTGAGAATTTTCAGGACGTAGGGGAAAGACTTCCTGACCATGTGAAGTGACTCATTATATCACCTAACAATTTTGGAGCTAAAATTCTGACAATTTAAAATGCACATTCACACAAGCATACATGCATGTGCTACAAATAAATAGGAGATTACTGCCTAAACTTCTACTACTTGGATGTCATCTTGAAGTTTGAGTATATGAGAACTACAGATCTTCTTAAAGTAGAAAAAAGAAATAATCTCATTGCAAGTTGGTTTTAGTAGTTTGGGGAGGGTAGGGTAGGGTATGAAAGGAGCGTAAATACAGTTGATCGAAAGATGCATGTGTGTGTGTGTGTGTGTGTGTGTGTGTGTGTGTGTGTGTGTGTGTGTGTGTGTGTGTATGTGTATATCATTCTTCTCAATCTACAAATATTAAAGATAGGAACAAAGGCTCTTGAAAAGTAGGTACGTCCAGCCAAACTTATTTATTTATTGACATTTGATTACTGGGAAAGTCTGACTGGGTAGAATCCCATTAAAGCTTCAAATTATTACAAAACATTTTAAGACTATAATTTTACAATCTTCAAAAATAAGACAAAAACATCTACAGTTTAAATAATTATAACAAATTAGTGATAATATAAAAATATTGGTTAAGAATCAATACAAGTTATATGACAATCATTTAATATTTATAGAAATTTTAGACAGTTTGTAGAGAAGGTGAAGGTAAGTTAGTTTAATACAAACAAGAATTGCAATATGAGGTGAGGGAAAAAAGGCTTTAGAGAGAAAGTCAGATAAGAGAATTTGATAGAAGCAAGGAAGTAAGTAAAGAAGGGAAAATAAGGAGGTATAAGGAATGAAAAGGTACCTGTTCTCATTTAGGGATATTGTTTATCCTGGTTTTGAGCAAGAACAAAGCCAGGTTCTAACTAGGAAGTATTTCAGAGTGGTTGTGGGAGGGAGAGTATTGACCAGACGGATACAGGTAAGGAGTTCCAAACCTTAGCAACCTTAAACAAGTACAGACAATTTTGAGCAGATTTTATAGGTTTGTAGACACACACGAGTTTTTGATCACAGGATCTCAATGACTGACTGGGAACATAGTTGTGTAGAATGTTTTTTAGTGCTGGACAGGCAGATGAATGATGGATAATTCTATAAGTGGTGTGCACATCTACCACATCTAAAGGTTCCATATTTCTTACAAGTCCCTTCTGCATTTGTTGTTTTCTTTCTTTCAAGGATGTTCTTAATGTTTTTGTTCCTCCTAAAGCTGTACTTAATCGTGTGCTGGAAAATATTTTTTTAAAAGGTCAACCTATCATGTCAACTTATTTTTGATGGCCTAGTATGTATAGTAGGTCTTTAAGAGACAATCAACCAATTAATTAATCTTTATTGCCAGCCCAGTTTGTATATAAGATGTTAAAATCTGTCAGTTAACTGATTCTGAGGAAGTCTCTGGAGGGAGACGAAAGCACTAAATCAGTGGATGTTTTGTTTTTTGTTTTGTTATATCTGGTGTACTCATTAAATCTGTTTTTCGAAACATCTTTATTGGACTATATTTTGCGTTTTTGGACAATCATATTTGGCATTGAGAAGACAGCCTTCATTGTCACCGGAACTACACTGTTTTTGTTTTACGTTTCACTGCTCTTTGTGTTTGGTTACCAGTTGATTTTTCTTCCAGCCGTTCTGGTTACGAGGAGTCTTGACCAAATGGATAACAGTAGTTTATTAACTGAACTGATTAGAGTGATTCAAACTCACTCTCAGTCAGATACCTCGCCCCTAAGTACGGGCAACAAAATTCCTTGTGTGCAGAGCAGCCCTAGACGAAATTCCTTGTGTGCAGAGTAGCCCTAGACAGACTGCCGCAGTCCAGATGACGTCAGATGCCAGGAACGATCGACGAGGAAGAGAAGCAACACAGGATAGCGTTCAAATGGGGCCTAATGGCGGTTTTATACAATCTAATTCCAAAAAGGGCTACAGAGGACAAGAGATACCAGATATTTATAAGGAACTGGATTTCCACATGTGATTGAATCAATTGGTCACCTTTAATAGCAAAGAAAAGAAGAAAGAAAGTACAGGAGGTCCAACATACAAAGCAAAATGTAAGACTTTCAAATCTTTGCTATTAAAATATAAAACTTTGGCCGTTGAAAACTGGTACTTTGAAAGATGTTTTAAAGACAAAATAGTACCTGAAGAACTAAGGTTAAATAAATTTCCTAATAATGCAATGGACGATAAAAAGTCTTTTTAAAATAATTTGTGATATTTTGAATGATTGTGGGCTGGCAATAGTGAAAGAAATGATTAAGCGGAATGTAGACACTATGGAACAGATTAAGAAAGAAATTGATAGATTATACAATGACATCAGTACTGATTTATTATTTTCTTTAGATGAATATAAGAATACCTACTTTAGAGTGTTGCATGATATTGATTATAATATTAATGCTAATACTAATAGGAAGCTTATGAAGTTGGAAAGAGATTTGAATGAATATGAAAAAGGTATTGCTTATTACAGTGAATCAAAAACTAATAAAAGTGACTAGATTCCTAATGACCGATATAAAGGTAGATACAATGTAACTAACAGAAATAGGGGTGGTGCTATGGGGAGATTTGGGGAACAGGACCGCTATGACTATGGATCCCACAGATATGAACCATTATACAATGGTAACAATGCTAACAGTAATACTAGAGAGGTTGTCCCTTTAGACATGGAGGAACCAAGGAGGTCCGAGACAATATGGAACCGGGCCCAACAACCATCATATGCACAAGCCATGGTGAACAACAATACTCAATATATGGGGAAAGTACACAGGTGGTAAATGTAGACACATACCATGTAACCACAGATGATGGTAGTGAAGGACAAAGTGCTGAAGAACATGAGTATAGTGGAGTTATTATCAGTTATTTTAATAATTTCAACATTTTTAACTATACAGATACTCAGATTAATGAAAATTATTTCAATTTATTTATAAAAGGGTTTACATTTGTCCCTACTAACAAACCTAGGATTGAGAATATTTTACTGGATATAAAAACATTCACACGTAAATTACATTTTATACATATTTATAAGTATAGGAGCTTTCAGGATAAAGAAAATACATTAAAAAGATCCAGTATATATAATCCCCCCTCCATCACGAAATTATGAGTTTTGAGAGGTGTGTCACTAATAGAATTAGCAAGATATACAAAAAAGAAAATGATGTAGGTAGTAATTTAACTGCAGTAGAAATTGACCTACTTAATGAATTAAGTGGCAATGAAAGAATTCGAGTGATGAAACCCAATAAAGGTGGAGGGTAGTAATTATGGACAGATGGGATTATATAAAAAGGATGATGGATATCTTGGATAAAGAAAACCATTATGGTCTGGTTTCAAGAAATGAGATAAATATATCATACAAGAAGATAGACCTTGTATTGGAAGACAACCTGCTACAAGGATTGATAGATTTTGATCTATATAATTTTCTAAAAGTACCTAAACCTGTTATACCAGTCATATTTGGTATACCGAAAATTCACAAGTCCATACATGATGCCCCCATGAGACCTATAGTTTCTTCCCAAGGGTCTAAGACACAACCTTTAGCTATTTATGTTGATTTTAAATTAAAAAAGTTTCACAGCAAATATACTCATATTTTGGTTGACTCTTGGGATTTCCTGAATAAAGTGGGAAAGTGTCCATACAGTGACAAAACTATATTTATTACAATTGATGCTAGGGTCTTTTCAGTTATACCTCAGAATGAGGGATTGGTTTGGTTTGAAGAAATTTTAACTGAAATGGATTTTTTAACAGGGGATGAATTTAAGGTAGTTTTAGAAAATATGGAATTAGTCCTAAAGTATAACTATGTATATTTCCAAGGAGACTACTACCATCAAAAAGAAGGGGTAGCAATGGGGGCGGCATGCACACCGATATATGCAAATATTATTATGTTGTATTGGGAATGTAAATATGTTTTTACTTCAGAATATAGTAATTATATTACAAAATATTTTCGATTCTTGGATGACATTTTTGTTTTGTGGAATGGCCTCTACGATAATATTGATAAATTTATATACTACATTAATCACACTACCGCATTTCTACAATTTACGCATCAGGTGGGGAAAGATGAAATACATTTCTTGGATGTGAAATTAAACAAGGATTACAAAAATAAATGTTACAAATCCAATATTTATAGGAAGGATTATTATTCTAATGCTTATTTACATTTTGAAAGTGATCACCCTTATCAATTGAAAAAGAACATAGTCAAAGGACAAATGATAAGAATGGCTAGGATGATTTCAGATGAGGATGAATTTTTAAACTAAATTAATAAAGTTGAAAAAATGTTTCATGAAAGAGGATACCCTGCTGAACTAACTAGGTCCATAAAGGAATATGTAGAACAAGGAAGGTACCATAATTTATATGCCCCCCTTTTGAACAATGATGAGTCTTCGGAGTCAGACATAATAAATAGAAATCCTAACAGACAGGACATGAAAAATACAGATTGCACAGGCACTCTACCATATCTAACCCTTACTTATCATAAGGGTATAGGATGGTTGAAAAAATGTATTAATGAGACGTGGGAGATGTTCAAGGAAATGCCTACCAAAACTAATATTTTCCAGCACATGATTAAGTACAGCTTTAGGAGGAACAAAAGCATTAAGAACATCCTTGAAAGAAAGAAAACAACAAATGCAGAAGGGACTTGTAAGAAATATGGAACCTTTAGATGTGGTAGATGTGCACAGTGTACCTATATTGCTGGATTAAAAGAAGTTAGAATACCCAGCTTGGAAGTGACATTAAAGGCCAAAAGGTACAATAGTTGTTACACAAAAGGAGTAGTGTATTTAGCATTCTGTAAAGCCTGTTGGAGTTATTATGTAGGGAAAACTGAACGCCACCTCAGGACCGGAATCTACGAGCATATTAGAGATATTAACAAGCACAATGAGAATAATGCCCTATATAGACATGTTTTGATCTGTAAAGAAGCGGATTTTAAATTTTGGGTATTAGAAGAGGTGGATTACCCAGAAAGGGGTGGTGACTGGGAGACATAACTGGAGTTTAGAGAAATGATTTGGCAGCTGAGACTCGATGCATGTTGTGGCAAGGGTCTCAATGACCATATCTCTATTACCCCATCATTAAAATTACTTGCAGCAGACCCGAAGAAACACATCAATATTAATAACAATAAAAATAAAAATAATAATTAAAAAATAGATTGAAAGGGCAATTTGTGGTTGAGTTCCTCTAAGTAATATAAGACCAAATAGTAGTAATGTTTATTATACCTATTTATTAGATGTTTGTAGGGACTATTTTAACTCATATGGGTATTTTAACTTCATTGTAATCTTATTGTCATTATTTATTGTCATTATATATTTATTTATTACATATTTATACATTTACTATATTTATATACCTACATTTATATTTACTATTTATTTAATAATATTTCTAGTATACCTACATATACTAGGGGTTTTATATGATTTTTATGAATTTCATGTCTTTTTATGCAATTTATTAATCACAAAGAAGTATTTATGTATTCTTATATACATATATATATATATATATATATATATATATATATATATGTACAGATATTTATTAACAATGTATTTATATTTATGGTGATTTATTATGACAATTATTTATAAGTCTATATATGGGCATCATTATTTAAATATCATTATTTAAATATCAATATTTATTTTTGAATACAAAGGTTCGTATTTGTAGATGTTTGAAAAGATAAATTAAGACAGCACGGAATTGCCATTATTTCGGTGGAACATGTTGTCTTGTCTTGGATTATTTTACTAAACTGTGGTGTTATACTGTTCCTGTATAATATGAATTCACTGTTTTTTAAAAGGTCAACCTATCATGTCAACTTATTTTTGATGGCCTAGTATGTATAGTAGGTCTTTAAGAGACAATCAACCAATTAATTAATTAATCTTTATTGCCAGCCCAGTTTGTATATAAGATGTTAAAAATCTGTCAGTTAACTGATTCTGAGGAAGTCTCTGGAGGGAGACGAAAGCGCTAAATCAGTGGATGTTTTGTTTTTTGTTTTGTTATATCTGGTGTACTCATTAAATCTGTTTTTAGAAACATCTTTATTGGACTATATTTTGCATTTTTGGACAATCATATTTGGCACTGAGAAGACAGCCTTCATTGTCACCGGAACTACACAGTTTTTGTTTAAAGATTCTGACTTAGTCATAGAGAAGACAGAAATTTGGACAGCTAATTAGCATAAAATTTGAATAACAGATAGTATATAACTTCTCCTGCTTCTAATATGAATGTGGGATACTCCTCAGAAACAAATGTTTGAAAAACAAAGAGTGGCAAAAATGATTGAAAAATATAAGCACATTATCAAAAAGACAGTGCAAATAATTTAGACTTCAATGAACTGTATTGCAAAATTTTACCATAAAAGTCTTTTGCTCAGAAAAAGGGAGTTGTAAGATGTGTGTGCCCTCTTTCTTTAAATTACTGGTGCCATTACTATTATGGTCTTGTGGCTTGGTTTTCTGTATAAAAGTCATCTTAAAAATCACATGTGATGAGGGGAGTTGAAAATTGTGTGAAGGGGTAAATCAAGCCTTAAAATAGGGACATACATCCAAAATCAGGGATATTCTATGGCCTGAAAATAGGAATGTTCCTCCAAAATCATGAGAGTTGAAAAGTATGATAGATATAACTTCATCTTTCAACTGTTCTGCAACAAAACTATTGACAGGTAAATTGTGGTCATGTGATACTGAGTGATTTTTCCTGGATAATTAACTTCCTTCAAGAAACAGTGCAAATTTCAATGATTTGGTTCGTATTTGTCTGAAAAGTGATGATATATATTGATTTCACTTTTCTAGCAGTACTCCAGGAACAATTATAATATGACTAAAGTGAAGTGATGCTAAGTCATTTTTCTAAATATTTTTGTCTACCAACAGCTGATCATCAGGCACTCTCAGGTCCACTGATTTAGCCTTGCATGGACTACCTCCAGCCCAGGTTCAGGACCAGTGAAGAGACCAAGGCACCTGGGGCAGTGCGGTACTTCTGCCAAGGAGTATTTTCCACCTAAGTTCCCACCTCAGTATGCTTAGTAACACACTACTGGTAGGTTGTGCAATCAGCACCACTTCACTCCTCACTTTCCCTAGAACTATTTTCAGTTTTCATGAAAGGGTATCAGAACTATGACATGTCTCTGAACTAATTAATTCATACTGTAATCTGACCTGTAGATTTTGAAGAAACTAGCTTTTATGAATTAGAGTTGCACTAATACACGGGCAGCATATCCACTGTTCTTTCCCATGATCTCCATCGGGGAAGTCAAAAGCACTAATATATTCTGACCATGTCCACCCCCTAGGATGGGCTCATCCATGCTCCCTGTCTGTGCCATAAAATGCCTGAGCCATTAATTGAACTTGGGCCTCCTGGGCCTTATTCAGGGCTTTATCGTTCTATTCCACTGATGCAGGCTTAATGACAGTAAGTCCCCGATTTTATTAATCAATCAAACAGAATTGCCTAGAAGGACCCTGCTATATATTTGATATATTTTAAGTTAACTCTGTTAGGTTCATAAAATAGACCACAGAATTAAAAATAATATGATAACCACGGGCAGGTACTTCACGGGAACTAGTTCCTTCACTGTAGAGCCTGTGAGCCTTCCCTATGTATACAGAAGTCATAGCAAGTAACTTTTTGAACATTTTTGACTCCTCACAGCTGGCTCTCAACCACTTTCAGGTCCTTTTCCCATCCTCCAGGTCTAACAAATCTGAATTAGACTTTCATCGATTTACTCCAGCCCATGTTTGGGATCGGTTCATTTCACAGGGTTTCTGATTTCCTCTCATGGCCCATAATCCAGTAGGTGAATTGTTGATAAACAAAATTGTTAAGTTGTTAATGTTGTCCAGGGTTTGATTCCGTCTGCCGCTATGTGCGTATTATTTAACTCTTACCATGTTACTTAACCAGACAGTATCTCTAGGCCAAGTCCAAAAAGAGGTCTGTGTGGATCAGTGCTCTACCTAGATTAAAAAATAAATAAGTAAGTAAATTTTCGGTCACTAAAACTGACCATAATTGCACAGTGGGTAGATTATGTATGAGTGTACCTGTGGATACTATGCTGGATTGATGTCCCACTCAGGACTGTTTCCACACCTAAAATATGCTTGCCAGGACAGATTCTGTTGTGCCATCAACCCTGAATGAGATAGAGTCAGCACTGGAAATGAATAATCTAATGAATAAATAAGTGAGAGGCATATTAACATAAAATGTATTACATTAATACATAACTGGCAAAAAAAGCTTGTCTGGAAATCATGGTTTTCTAGATTTCTACAAATTTTACTTCTTATAGAAATAATGAGAAATAGTGATCATATGAAGTTTGGAACAAACTAATTTGTCCTGGGGGAAGGGTGACCAGTAGGAGGTGGGAGGTGAAGAGGAAGGAGAAATGAGTAAATTATATTGAGTGAAGAAGGGAGAGAGGATTGTGAGAGAATCAGGCAGGGTAGGGGTAAGTTAAGAGTGTAGGAAGTTAGCGAGGAAGTAATGTAAGGAGAGGATGTGTTAGGGAAATTTTAGGCACAAGCTGTAGGGTAGGGAGATCAGTTATAGGCATGAACTTGCTGCAGCAAGTGCTATGCCAGTCACCCATGATGACCAGTAGGCACTTCAGTATACAGGTAGGCCTTGGGTTAATAGTGGTAGGTATGGGGGAGTAAGGTTAAGGTTAAAGCTTTTTTTTTTTTGTGGTTATGTTTTCCACTAAATAAGAGGACTAAATGTAGTGGATATCTTTATTTCACTTGCAAGGCTGGAGATATATTTCATCAGGTTATTTTATTCTTTGTGATTTGTGCGATTTGTGTAACTTGGTGTGGCAGGTTATCTCTGTTTCCCCCTTTTTATTATTTCGTTGCTGTTTAGTGGGTTCCTTAGACAAAGAGTTGGTGGTGGATGCGTGGTGCTTACTTGCAAGGGGGTAGGGGTTAGAACTGTATTTCTTTGTGGGAGAGTTCAAGTGCTTATGTCTTCATTGGTGGTATATCCGGCAAGGCATGTTATCTAGTTTCCCCATTTGTTGTTTCTTTAATAGGGTAAAAACGTTTCCATTCTTTTATTGCTTTAGATTGGACATGGCCTATACTAGGATTTGCCATTCCTGTTTGGTTGATTAAGTTATGTTTGGTTAAATTCGATGCATGCTGGGTCTAGGCCATTTCACTGGCTTTAAGACATCTGCATCTGTTGTTTGAGTGTGGTCTTCTGTCTCACGGTGCTTGGCACACTTCTATTGTTGCTATTGGTGGTGGTTGGTGATTTTGGTTCCTCACATTTGAAGAATGCTTGCAAGTGCTGAGTAAGTGCTTCTGAGCCACAAATTTCTCACGCATAACATCTTGTTGCAGTGCATGTGTGGTGGGGGCTAACCATCAAGGGGGAGGATCCGGGAGGTGGGGGGCTGGGTTAATGAGGTACAGACATTTGGGCCATTTGTTAGGATGCCTGAGTGAGGTTAGGCAGCCAAAAGAAAGCACATAATAAAAAAGAAAAAAATATGTGTATAAAATAGTGGTTGAGTTGGCTTGGTTGTAAACAGTAGGGTTTACCAATGAATGTTGGCAGTGTTAGATGCAGTTGTGATACATTATCTGGGACCATACCTATTAACTCTACAGATTTTCACATACTGTCCAGATTTTGTGTCATGTTTTGGTCCATTTTTCACGGGTTTGTGGTTTTCTATCAAACTAGTGGCAAGTCATTGAAGACTGAAGCTGGAGAGTGATGATGGACATTCGTATTTCAGATGTTTTGCCCTTTGGTAGATTCATGCTGGTGCATGGCCTGTTGTACTGTCGGCTTTCTAGGTTCTGAGAGCAATATTTGGGGGTTGTCCCTGTTTTGGGCCTTTGTTTCACTCTTGTCACTTTGTCCAGAAACCTTGCTTTGAGAGGTTGAGATGCATGTCTGGGATGCAAAACTAGCATAAACAATAGACAGGGGAGCAGTATGGGGGCAGCAGCATGTAGGGGCTGTGCAGCAGAGTAGATGCAGAGTGCAATTAGGAGGTTCATTTTGGTGGGCACTAGCAGCAGCTGCCTGTCTCCTGAGTTGCCTCGGGTGCAGTGCATAATGACTGGAAGCTGCTCCTTTTGTGTAGGCTAGGTGCACTGTAATTCTTGGCTTACTGGTAAGCATGTGGGACCAGATAGCATGGGCTGAATAATTAATTCTGTCACATAAAGATGGTTAGTTATTGTACAGAATGATGTTTCTTGGGGAGGTAGGGGTGGTTAAGGCTCTTGCCCCTTATTGGAGAGGCACATGGTTCCAGATAGTTGTGGTGGGCATTGCAGAATCTATGTGGAAAAGGCTGTAACCCCCCTCCCCCCCTTTTTTTGACAGTTTGAGACAGAGATGAGAAGTTCTTGGATCGCAGGCAGAGGAATTGTTCAGCGATTCCAGAGAGAAGGCCTTCTTCAGGAGATATGCCTAACATGTCAAGGAGGAAGAGTTTGGCACAAGCATCGAAAAACACCTCAGTGGCATGGGGGAAGTGAACTTGCAAGTCGACAGTCAATACCACAGTGGATTGGAGCAGTTTCTGATACCACTGCAAGTAATGTTAGTTTGTCGAGATTAGATGAAGGTACTGCAGACTTTTGAGTAGGGAATGGAGAGAGCTAATTTATGATAGCAGTGAGGTTACAGGGGGTGTGGTGGATAAACTGGGTCTTTTTTGGAGAGCCTGGGCAGGTGCCAAGGGGGGATACTGATTGTGAAAAGTTGGGTAGGATCCTCGTTAAGGAGCCTAGGGTCAAATTCAGATAGGTCTGAGTCAATGTAGCAAGAGGTGGGTCTGATTTTTGAATGCGACCCGGGATTGGTTAGTTATTCAGGATTTCCTCTATGCAGGAGCGGGAAGGTCTTTTTGACTCTGCATATTGCTGCATCGGTTACAGAGAAGAATTGGAAGGGAGAATAAATAGATGTATTTGAATTAACTGACATGGAGTGGGTTCAGCGGTTACCAGTATCTGAGGCAACAAATAGCAAGGAGCTCAGGGTGGCCTTGGGATGAAGGAGAGTTAGAAGGCTTCAAGCCTGGATGTGGGAGAACTGGTGTTGGGTTTTGTGTACTACAGAGCTGGTTGGCTGGAGAAGGATAATTCTTTGGCCTTACCACTTTTGGCTTATTTTCTCATGGTTAGGAAGGTGCAGCAGTGGTGTGCAGGGAAGGCCTGGATGCGATACATTCAGTGGATTTGGAAAAGTGAGGTGGTAGATCAATCATTGAGGTGGGAGGTTAGACACCCTGACATTTGACTGGCCACCATAGTGGGTACATTTAGTGGCTTTGTGAGCAGAGGTAAGTTAGGTGGTGAAGTGGCTGGAGTTTGTTGAACATTTAATGTGGGGCGATGCATGTGGGTGGCATGCAGATTCTCACACACATGTTCGAATAGTGAGAGGGTGCATCCAGCTACTCAATGTGGTTGTAGGGAGCAGATTTTTGGCCTAGGTGGGTTCTTTTATGAGTGATTCAGGTGTATTAGCTCTTCTGGCTACAGGCTTCCAGGGATTTTGTGGGTGGGGCAATTTTTGAAGGCAGAGGGGAGGCTTGTCATTGCATGGACAGAGAGGACAGCTGGGTTTCCCATATACCCATTAATAGGTAGGTATTGGTTTACATATTGTGTCATCTTCCAGATATGAACATTACGGAGCTAGTAATGGATTTTGCTAAAAGGTGTTTGATTAAGTCTGGGGTTGTGGGGGATGGCTCAGTTTGTAAGAATTTATGTTCTCTGAGGGGGAAGGAAGAGGTTTTGAAGCACTTGTGGATGAGAAGCTGCATGTGGGTAAGTTACAAAGTCCTTTTTATTAACCTCTTTTTGACAATTTTAAGGTGTCTCATCTGGGATTGATTCCTAGAAAGTTGCCTGGGGAATATAGACTGATTCATAACTTGTCCTATCCAGAAGTTCTGGCAATGTATGAGGAGATGGGAGTTCCATGGGCTAGTCAGAAGTTAGAAGGTCTGACAAAGGCATTGCATTTTCTAGATTTGTGGACATGGAATAGATGTTGTTTTGCTTGCCAGTTGAGAAGATTGAGCATTTGAAAGAGAAGATTGTTTGGATGATAGGCAGGGACAAAGTGTGGATCAGGGATGTTGTGGAACATTTAGGGGTATTGAGCTTTGCATGCAGGGTAATTCATCCTGGTCATACCTTTTGTAGGGGGGTGGCATTTTTGTTAAAGGGAGGGAGAAGCAAACATCATTGGGTGAGGACTGGCAAGCTGATTAGTGCGGATTTGGCACTGTGGTTATCCTTCTTGGGTCAGTTTAACAGCAATTCCTTCTGGCAAATGGATTAGGTTGGTCAGGAGAAACTGCAATTATTTACAGACACAGCAGGGGTTTTGGGATGGCAGCAATTTTTGGTAAGGAATGGTTGGTTGTTAGTTGACAGGAGGATGGGGAAGGTGGCTGGAAGGAGGATGTGGTCTTCTTGGAACTGATGCCTATGTGGGCACATTTGATAGTGTGGCAAGAGCAGTTACAGGCAGAAGGATAATTTTAATTTGGATAACACTGCAGTGGTGCAGGTGCTACAGTCAAAGACAGCAAAATCTAGGTTGCTTTTGTTAGTTTTGCGTAAATTGGTTTTGCTGAGTTTGTTGATGAATTTTTCTTTTACAGGTGTACATGTACTGGGCTCTAAGAACATGATTGCTGACAGCCTTTCTCTTTTTCAGTTTCGCTGGTTTCAGGAATTGGTCCAGGATGCAAAGTATGACTTAACCATGTTGCCAGAAGAGGGGTGGCAGAATGGACTGTAGTGATCTGATGGCTGATTCAGCAGTCTAGGGAGATTTCAGGAAGGAAAGCATATGGAAGGGCATTATCTGAGTTTGATGCTTTTATTTTGCAGTTGCCAGAGAAAGAGGATGTTTGGTTGGAGAAGCTGTCATTGCAATATGTAGGTTAGGCTTGGATTAAGGGAAGACCAGTGTGGTCAATTAAGGTGGAGTTGCCTACAAGTCGCATATTTGCCCAGGTGGTGGGGTTGCAAGATTTGACAAAGCTGTGGGCCATAGCTTGGGTGTTGAAAGGATGGAGTAGGGCTGTTGGTAGGTCAGATGATAGGTAGTAGCCAATGTCTAAGCAGGATTTTAGGGTTTTGTTGAGGGGCATGAGATTATTGAAGGATGGCTCAGTAAATTATATTCTGGGGGTGACATTATCATTATATAGAGTGTGTGAGTTACTGGGGTCCCTTGTATGGAATGGTGTGGTTACATTTTACAGGGCTGTGGAGATATGGTTATGGAAGCCGAAAGCAGACCAGGCAGGTCAGGCCATGCATTATTTCTGAAGATGTGTAGTGCAATCACAACAGAATTCTATTTTTCTGTTCTATCCATGCAAATTTATTATGTTGCAGTCACATCTGTAGGAGGTATTTCAAATCCATCCTCTTGATTTGTAAAATTTAAAGCATATTTGTGCTAGAGTTGGAAGAACAGATTGTTCTTCTATCTCCTGTTCTTAAAGGAATATGTCAGTTGTGCCTTTTCTTCTTTTATGCAACAAAAGACTGTTAATAAGAGAAAGCACTTTCCCTGTAGGCATTTTTCAGTTTTCCAGAAGAGGTGTCAAAATGTTTCTTCACTAGTAAATTCATATTGCAATCAGTCTTGCAGACCTGATGACACTAGCTTTTATGAGTTACAACTACAATGATATTACTCAGTAGCATCAATTATATTCAAGCTAATTAAAATGTGATTTATGAACCATCGTGACTGCTACGAGGAAATAATTTGTGTAGTTTTGCTACATCTTTATATCCTGGAGGAATGACTTCTCTGCTACAATGCATTAGCATTTCATTTAGTATAGCAATATGATATAGTCACATTATTATTTTATTTAATGTTTTTGTTTCAGTCACAGGCTGGGAGATTACAATGCCAAACAAACAGAAATTATAGATAATGCATAGTGAACTGATAGCAGCACACAGCTAAGGTTCTAATAGTGCATTCAAGTGTGCAAAGTGGTTATTCCATTATTGGTAAGTATAAATTACTAACTGCATAGATAAATTAATAGTAATCAAATTAATACCATGTACCTTCACATCTGTATTAATATTTGTTGCAATTTTGTATAAACTTTATAAATAAATTCAAACTACAGAAAGGAGGTTGAAACATAGTGAAATTAAACATTTACATCAACCTGCCTTTCAGCATTTTAGACTTTTCTCTCACAACACCTCTTACCCAGAGTCTCTATTTTTCTTTTCTCTAACACAGGTTTCAGCCCTTAGCTCTGTGGCCTGACAGTCCTTTCCTTCATAGATTTGGGCAGAAACAAAAACAAAAAAAAACTAACAGATAAAAAGCTCGGCTGTCCATTTTTTACTGTACTGTTCCTTACTACCTGATTGTCTCTGGCATTCTCTGCTCTTCCCGAGCATTGTAGCCCTGCTCTGTTCACCCTCGCTGTCGCTCGGGCTCACTTCATTCCCCTACCCCCATTTTCACCCACCCCCACATCACTTACGTTTATTCTTACCCTGCAATTACCTCACACCATCACTCCTTTCATTACCACTACTCACAGTCCTAACTCTAATGACTTCCTACCATGTACCTCTCCCTGATCCATCCTCTAGTCCACCTTACCCTACCCTCACCCTACAAACACATCACCTTAATCATTCCACATACCATCCCTTCCTGTTCTCCCACCATTTCTTACACCTATTCAAACATAATCTATCCCCAAAACTCTACTACCCACCCAAACCCGAATCCAAATTAATTCCACTACATACCCTTAGGCATAACTCCTCTATCCCAAGTCTCTCCTTGCTTCTTGCATGAGATACTCATCCAAACCCTGGCCCACAAACCCACCCATCTGACCTCTCCATCCCTCTAAATTCCACCCCCATCCAGGCACCCCTCCCACCTCTGCCTACCTCTTCCACTAAACATCTTAAACACTTAGGTCTCACTATAGTAGTGTAAACAAACTCCCTGACCTCCATTCCTGGATATCATTACACTTTCCAGACATCCTCTCCATCTCCGATACCTGGTGAAAGCATCACATATCAAACAAAGAAATCCTCCCCTCAGGCTGCAATATCTTCTGCCAAGACAGGCCTTCTAAAAAGGGAGAGGGTTAGCTATCCTCTACTCAGAAAACCTCTCTCCAGCCTCTACCATTCCCCCTCCCTAGCTTCCACCCAGCTGAGATACTCATAACTAACCTTAACCTAAATAATTACAAAAGGATTGCCATTGCCACTATCTACATACCACCTGGTAACAATATCTTTCTACTTTCTGGTTTAAAAGCCCGCATTTGCATTTGGTCCCTGCCTTTCCTGTAACTAGTGTAGTCCAGGTACA
Source organism: Protopterus annectens (assembly GCF_019279795.1). Lineage (NCBI taxonomy): Eukaryota > Metazoa > Chordata > Ceratodontiformes > Protopteridae > Protopterus > Protopterus annectens. Next base: position 561,765,167 of record NC_056725.1, read on the forward strand.
GATTTGTTGTATCCAGGACTGTTGATAAACTTCTGTGCCCCCCAAGCCCTTCTGTGTTGGAAAGAAGCCTTCTAGCTTATCAGTGGGGATGGTAAGCACTAGGTAACCTATCTACCACAGGATGAGTGGTTTCCGGCCCAGAAATTATAGTTTGTTGGCTGCTTGGGAAGCTTTTCCTTCTCTTTCAACCTTCTGATTTAAAAGCCTGTGTTTGTGCTTGTTTCCTGCCTTTCCTGTTACTAGTCTAGTCCAGGTACAGATGTGCTGTATCCAGGACTCTTTGTAAGCTTCTGTGCCCCCAAGCCTTTCCGTGTTGGAGGGAAGCCTTCTAGCTTATCAGTGGGAGTGGTAAGCATCAGGTAGCCTATCTGCCACAAGAGGAGTGGTCCCTGGCCCATAAATTGTAGCTACTGGCTGTTTGATTTTCCATCTCTTCCAACTTTCTGGTTTGAAAGCCGCACTTGCGCCTCTTTCCTGCATTTCCTATAACTAGCCTAGTCCAGTTACAGAGTTGCTGTATCCAGGATTGTTAGTAAGCTTCTGAGCCCCCCAAGCCTGCGTTGGAGGGAAGCCTTTTAGCTTATCAGTGGGAGTGGTAAGCACTAGCTAGCCTATCTACCACAAGAGGAATGATTCCTGGCCCAGAAATTGTAGCTATTTGCCGTTTGGGTAGTTTTTTCCATCTCTTTCAACTTTCTGGTTTAAAAGCCGCACTTGCGCTTGTTTCCCACCTTTCCTGTAACTAGTCTAGTCGAGATACAGAGTTGCTGTATCCAGGACTCTTTGTAAGCTTCTGTGACCCCCAAGTCCTTCTGTGGTTGGAAAGAAGCCTTCTAGCTTATCAGTGGGAGTGGTAAGCACTAGGTAACCTATCTACCACAGGAGGAGTGATTTCCGGCCCAGAAATTATAGTTTATTGGCTGCTTGGGAAGCTTTTCCTTCTCTTTCAACCTTCTGATTTAAAAGCCTGTGTTTGTGCTTGTTTCCTGCCTTTCCTATAACTAGCCTAGTCCAGGTACAGATGTGCTGTATCCAGGACTCTTTGTAAGCTTCTGAGCCCCCAAGCCTTTCCGTGTTGGAGGGAAGCCTTCTAGCTTATCAGTGGGAGTGGTAAGCATCAGGTAGCCTATCTACCACAAGAGGAGTGGTCCCTGGCCGAGAAATTGTAGCTATTGGCTGTTTGAGCAGTTTTTTCCTATCTCTTTCAACTTTCTGGTTTGAAAGCCACACTTGCACCTGTTTACCGCCTTTCCTATAACTAGCCTAGTCTGGTTACAGAGTTGCTGTAGCCAGGATTGTTAGTAAGCTTCTGAGCCCCGCAAGCCTTTCTGTGTTGGAGGAAAGCCTTCTAGCTTATCAGTGGGAGTGGTAAGCCCTAGGTAGCCTGTCTACCACAAGAGGAGTGGTTCTTGGCACAGAAATTGTAGTTTATTGACCATTTGGACAGTTTGTCCATATCTTTCAACTTTCTGGTTTAAAAGACCACATCTGCACTTGTTTCCCATCTTTCCTGTAACTAACCTACTGGGAAGCACTAGAAATCCTTAAACTGATACAAGCCTTCTAGCTTAGAAGAGAGACTTTGGAGTGATTAAGTATCAGTTTTCTGTACTTTCTTGCTGTACTTAACTGTTTTCCACCTAAACGCCAATTTTCCAGCATTTATTGTGATTCAAAATCTTGTTTTTTTTCACATATTGTACTTATTTGATTGCCTGCACTTTTAAAAAGTTGTTTTTTGTTTAAATAATTTGTGTAACTGTTGTAGGCTACACACTAAAGTGCAATAGCCTTTTCTGATCGTTTGTAGTTGTTTAAAGCTGTTTTAAGTGTATTTTTTACTGTTTTTGCCTTATCTTTTCAAAAAAAAAAAAAAACAAACAAAAACATTCCTTGTTTCCTGCCTTTCTAAGCTAGTATAGTCCAGTTTTCATGCTAGTGCTGAATTCAGGGGTGTGTTACAAGTTTCTGAGTTGCCCATACCTTACTTGGATGCAAGGAAGTTTCTTTGTTCACCTGTGAGAGAGGAGAGCTTTGAGCAGCCTATCTGTCCCTGGAGGAGTGGTTCCAGCCCAGAAGTTATAGTTTATTGGCTACTTGGGAAGCTTTTTCTTCTCTTTCAACCTTCTGATTTAATGTTTGCGCTTGTTTCCTGCCTTTCCTGTTACTAGTTTAGTCCAGGTACAGATTTGCTGTATCCAGGACTCTTTGTAAGCTTCTGAACCCCCCAAGCCTTTCCATGTTGGAGAGAAGCCATCTAGCTTATCAGTGGGAGTGGTAAGCATCAGGTAGCCTATCTACCACAAGAGGAGTGGTCCCTGGCTCAGAAATTGTAGCTATTGGCTGTTTGAGCAGTTTTTTTCCATCTCTTTCAACTTTCTGGTTTGAAAGCCGCACTTGCGCCTGTTTGCTGCGTTTCCTATAACTTGCCTAGTCTGGTTACAAAGTTGCTGTAGCCAGGATTGTTAGTAAGTTTCTGAGCTTTGCAAGCCTTTCTCTGTTGGAGGAAAAACTTCTAGCTTATCAGTGGGAGTGGTAAGCACTAGGTAGCCTGTCTACCACAAGAGGAGTGGTTCTTGGCCTAGAAATTGTAGTTTATTGACCATTTGGACAGTTTGTCTATCTCTTTCAACTTTCTGGTTTAAAAGACCACATCTGCGCTTGTTTCCCATCTTTCCTGTAACTAACCTACTGGGAAGCGCTAGAAAGCCTTAAACTGATACAAGCCTTCTAGCTTAGAAGAGAGACTTTGGTGTGATTAAGTATCAGTTTTCTGTACTTTCTTGCTGTACTTAACTGTTTTCCTCCTAAATGCTGATTTTCCAGCATTTATTGTGATTCAAAAGCTTGTTTTTTATTCACATATTGTACTTATTTGACTGCCTGCACTTTTAAAAAGTTGTTTTTTGTTTAAATAATTTGCTTAACTGCTTTAGGCTACACACTAAAGTGCGATGGCCTTTTCTGATCGTTTGTAGTCGTTTAAAGCTGTTTTAAGTGTATTTTTTACTGTTTTTGCCTTATCTTTTCAAAAAAAACAAACAAAAAAAATTCCTTGTTTCCTGCCTTTCTAAGCTAGTATAGTCCAGTTTTCAGGCTAGTGCTGAATTCAGGGCTGTGTTACAAGTTTCTGAGTTGCCCATACCTTACTTGGACAGAAGGAAGTTTCTCTGTTCACCTTTGAGGGAGGGGAGCTTTGAGCAGCCTATCTGTTCCTGGAGGAGTGGTTCCAGCCCAGAAGTTAGTAGTTTATTGGCCATTTTGGACTAATTTCTGTCTCTTTCATTTCCCTGCTATAAAAACTGCGTTTGCATGGTTTTGTGCGCCGGGCAGTGCCGGTTAGCTAGGGTTAAATTATTCCCGGCTCCACTAAGTCTCCTCTTCAGTTTTTCCCTTGAAACTAGTCTACCTCTCAACCTAAGCACTCAAAAAGCATTCTACAGCCCAACACTTGTTCAGACCTAATAGCAAGCACTAATATACCCTGACACTTGATTGCCCAGCAGGGCAAGGCTCTTTATTCACCCCTCACCAACCAAGCAACTAAGCAGCTCACTCTACTATTCAGGCATGACCAAAGGGAAATTGCAGGTGTACTCTCCAGTCCAGCTGGTGAATCTGGGTATCCTGAGGCAATGTTACCACTGCCTGATGTACAAAGACAACACTCTCCTCCTACCACAAAACACTAACATATGCGAGAGATGCAATTATACAGCCAAAATGGAGGCTAAGCTGTCTCCATCCAAGACTGGAACAGACAGTCAAGAGGAGAAGGTTAACACTTGCACCACAACTCCAGCCACACATAGACCTACTAAACCAGCACTGGCAAAAAATACACATAAATACACAAAATCATACTCAGAGGCTCTAAATAAAAACCTGCAAAAGCATCAGAGACCTCCAAAGCAGACACCCAAACAATATGAACCTCCTGTCACAAACCAGACAACACATAAAACACAAAATCAGTGTGCCGCACAATCACAGCCCTTAAGGCGAAATAACATACCTAACGCACTAGTAATAGGTGACTCTATAGTCAGGTACACTGACATTCCAATCACTAGGCTGGACAAGCAAAAGGTTACTGTTAGCTGCCTGCCAGGAGCCAGAATCTGCCACATAATACAAGCATTCAGGTCACTCCAGAACAAGTACAAATATGACTCTGTCATTGTTCATGTTGATGTGAATGACCTGAGACGTACCTCCCTGGACTACATGAAAAGAGACATGGAAGAGCTCTCTGATCACGTAGCCCAGGCTGGTATGACCCTGACCCTGAGTAGCATCCTGCCCTCACCAGAAATGATACCTCAGTATAAAGAAAAAATTATCAAATTCAACAATTGGCTAAGCTTATGGTGTCATTCAAAGGGGATCCAGTGTCTGTCAGCCTGGGACGACATGCTCGACAAGCCACGTTGCTTCACAAGAGATGGCTTGCACCTGTCACCCCTAGGCTTTTGAATACTGGCCAAGGCTCTTGCTGACCCCATAGTGCCTTTTTTTAGGCAAGGCTCAAAAGTCAAACCCACCTCAATAAACAGCACATTTAACAAAAAACTGAGGGTTATGCTCCTCAACTCCAGGAGTTTAAATCTCAAAATGCACGTGCTTGAAGCACTCCTCAGTATGGAGAACGTTGACATCTGTGCAGTAACTGAAACCTGGTTTAAGGCTCCAGAGAGGACCCCAGCACTACCAGGCTACAAGTCGTACTACACATTTCGGCCACAGAACATGGACCGAAACACAAAAGGAGGGGGTGTATCCATATTCATCAAGGATACCTACACCTCCAGTTAGTGGCACAGCATGATACCTCTGAGATCATCCACGTGCAACTAACATCGGGCAAATCTGCAATGAAAATTGTGGCCTGCTACAGATCACTCTCTATGACCCAGGACCACCACTCCACCTTTCTGGAGACACTGGAAAACATGAAGGTCCTACCAAACACCCTGATATTGGGCGATTTCAATTACCCTACCATTAACTGGTAAAACTACTCGAGTACAAACTCCCTGGCTCAGCACTTCCTGGAATTCATAAACTCAAATGCCCTGGATCAGCTGGTAAACTCCTCTACCAGAGGTGAAAACATATTGGACCTGGTCATCACAAACATGGGTGACAGGTGTTCCACACCGGAAGTCAACCCATCACTGGTTAGATCAGACCATAGACTAATCACTCTGGATGTCCATACCCCACCACCACCCCCAACTAAGGAAACCACAGTAAAAACCTTTTCTAAAGCAAACTTCACCTTACTTAAGACAGAGGCGGTAAGTCTCACAGCCACCACATTAAAGGATAACGCTGCCCAAGATGCAGAAACCTTTACAAATGCACTCTATGAGCAACTACAAAGATGCATCTATCGTGCCATCCTTAGCAAAACCAAGACTCACTCCTCTAAGAGAAGGAAACCAGTCTGGTAGACCCCTGCCATAAACAGGCTATACAATAGAAGGAGGAAACTAGTTCAGAAAAAAGGCAAATCCCAAGAAGGAAAGACATCCCTGATCAGTATCAGTAAGAAATTAAGGTCCCTCATAAAATCATCCAAGGCTAACTTCAAAAGAAAAATAGCCAAGGATTCAAAAGATAACCACAAAGCCTTCTTTAGCTATGTTAAGAATCTAAGTGGCAACTTGCAGATATGCACTGAACTAGTGCAAAATAGCACAAAATATACTGAACCTACTGATATTGGCAACATCCTGGCAGATAGATTCAGTGCAAACGTCACCACCCCTCACCCCCAAAATGGCCCACAATAATACCAGAAAAGGGTAGTGTCCCAGAAATCACAGATGCACAGGTGAAAATAGCCCTTTCAAAAGCCAAAAACACAGCGTCAATGGGGCCAGATGGTGTCCCAGGCTGTGTCTTGCACAAACTACAGAATGAACTAACCCCCCCACCTAAACATGCTGTTCATACTCAGCCTCTCCACAGGCTATGTGCCCATAGAATGGCGCACAGCAACAGTTATTCCAGTCCACAAAGGAAGGGCCACAACTGACCCTGGTAACTATAGCCCCATAAGCTTGACTAGCCTGGTCTGCAAGGCTATGGAGTGCATCATCATGGAACTCATTAACAAAGATATTTGGAACCTCCAAACACTTGACCCGACCCAGTTTGGCTTTGTTAAGGGCAGATCATGCCTACTAAACCTGGTTGACTTCTTCAAGACAGTCACCAAGGCCATAGACGAGGGGAAGGTTGTTCACACAGCCTACCTTGACCTCGCCAAGGCTTTCAACACCATCCCCCACTCAGGTATTACAGAAAAACTCACCAGCCCGAACAGAAACCCCTATATCATGAGATGTGTTGCCAACTGGCTTACAGACAGAACTCACACGGTAAGAACAGCGGGCTCCAGGTCCGACTCTAAACCAGTCACAAGTGGTGTCCAGCAAGTCTCAGTCCTGACACCCCTACTGTTCTGCATATATTCTCAGAAGTACAGGCAAACACAGGAGGACTATGACTAACCAAGTTCACTGATGACTGCAAACTGGGAGCCATAATTGACTCTCCGGCTGTCACGGACATCCTCCTAAAGGGCCTTACTGAGACAGACACCTGGTGTCAAAGTCATGGCCTCAAGCTAAATGCCAAAAAATGCATATTCCTCCCATTTGGGAAAAACAAAACACCCACAAATTACCACATAGGTGGCAGCCCCCTTAATACAGAAGAAGTAATAAGAGATCTGGGGACCCAGGTAGATAGTAATCTCTCCTTTGACAATCATATTGCCAAAGTAGTTAGGAAATCCTTCTATGTGGCCCATCTAATTACTAAAGGGTTCGCATCTAGAAATAAAGAGATTATAGTGCCCCTCTACTCGTCACTCATCAGACCCATCATAGAGTACAATGCCCCATTTGGGATGTACCTCACAAGACACTTCCAACAGCTGGAGAGACCACAAAAGTACCTCACCAAGAGGATTACTGGCCTCAAACATATGTCCTGTGCAGCCCGACTGAAAAAACTCTGGCTGTACTCAGTGGCATATCACTTACTCAGAGGTGATCGCTGCATGACTTACAAAGCCATGTCCAACTCGGAATTAATGGACATGCCCCACCTAAAGAAATCCAAGTCACTGCGAGCCACGCACTCTAGTGAGCTAAACCTAGCCACAACAATAAATAAAACATGCTGGAGGGATAGATTCCTGTCACAGAGATTCCCCATGCTTTGGAACAAAATTCCATACTACATTAGGCAGTGCTCCTCACTAACACTCTTCAAGAGAAACCTTGATGAGTGGATGGGTAACAGAAAATACACCCCTGGGATCACTTCATTGGCTCTGCTGGACAGAGGATCAGTTAATTAATCAATGGGGCGGCAAAAGCCGGAACACTCTGGCTAGGCTTATAAATGCCCTCGGGGCAGATAGCCTAGTACCTACCTATGAACCTATGAACTAGAACTATTTCTATTCTGGATCTTCCAAACTATCTCCTACGAAACCATCATTATTGGTGATGTCAACATCGACTGGAACTATCTTACTACCCAGTCCCCTAATACTAGTATCGACCTATATGGCTTCACCAAACTGATCATCACCCCAACTCATTTTAATCAACAATCCAATACCAGTACCACTCTAGACTGGATACTTACCTCCCACCCTGACCATTATCATAACCCCTCTATACTGCCTGACACACTATCATCATCCCCATCTCTATAAGTTGTCACCTATCCCAACATCTAAAACCCACCTATACAGAGACAGCTGTATCCGATCAATTTTAGCCCTGATTTATTTAATCAGACACTCTCATCTATAAATTGGTCCCCTCTCCAACAACCCCCCCTCGAAGAAGCTGTTCTCACATTTAACAGCATCTTCCTTAATACCCTTATCTCCCTAGCTCCCACTAGAAAGGTTAGAGCTAAATCAAACTTTGCACCTTGGATAAGTAAAGCCACTCTCTCTCATGCAGACAAGAGACTATGCATGGAAAACCTGGAACAAACTTAAAACCCTCCTCCAGCCTTCAACTCTACAGAGAACTTCGTAATACCACAAAAAACAAATCACCCTAGACAAAAATTATTTTTACTTGAATTCTCAAGTAAAACCCCACTCTAACCCCTAAAAATTCTGGAATACCATTAACAAGCTTCTACACCCAGGTAACCCTTCCCCACTAACCCCTCCCCAAACTGCTCACCCCTAGAAACTGCTACATCCTCAATTCTTTCTTAATAGACTCCATACAAAACTAGTCAAATATAACATAAATACTATTCATAACACCCTCCACCTCCCTTCGACCACTCCACCTTCACCATCAAACCTATCCCCACAACTGTTATTAAATCCCCACTCTCAAAACTTAAACCATGCTCCACTTCACCTCAAAATAGCAGCTCCCTCCATAGCCTATCCAGTCTCCATACTTATTAACTGCTCTATCCAGGAAAACCTAGTCCCACAAATATGGAAAAAAGCATACATTATTCCTTTGCACAAAGGTGGCAAGTCCACTGACCCCTCAAATTTCAGACCTATCGCTATCCTATCACCTCTCTCAAAAATCTTAGAAAAGTATATCCACAAGCAACTCTTGTCACATATAACTGAAGAAAATCTCCAGACCCCTACTCAACATGGCTTCGGGCCACACCATCGCACATCTACCATCCTACTGCCCTTCACTAACTCCATCTCTACCGCTCTCAACAACAACAAACTAGTACCAACCCTCTTCCTGGACCTCTCTAAAGCTTTTGACACTGCTTCACATAACCTCTTGTTCTCCAAGCTTTCTTCCCTCAACTTGTCTTACTCTACCCTTAACTGGTTCGCCTCTTACCTATCTAACAGAACTCAGTCTGTCAAATGGATATCAGCTACCTCACCTTTCCTTCCCGTTCTTAATGGAATGCCTCAAGGCTCCATCCTGGGCCACCTACTATTTAACATTTTTACGAATGATCTCTTCCAATCCTGTCCTCACTCTAAACTTATTCAATATGCAGATGACTCCACCATCATCTACCTCTGACAACCTAACTCACCTACATACCCTCACACAAGACATACTGCACTCTGCTGAAAGATTGCTCACCACTAACCAACTCCTACTTTACCCAAATAAAACTAAACTTCTTTTTTTCCTCCCCAAATCTCTCCAAAATCTCAAAACCTCCTTCTCTATTTCTTCCCTAACAATACAGTAACTTTGGCATGAGTCTCACACCAAACTTCTCAGTATACACATAGATGATGAACTAAAATTTGACATCCACATCAACAACTGCATCAAAAAGACCCATCAGAAACTTGGATTACTATACAGAAATAAAAAAAAATCCTTACACAGGAATCTATAATATCCCTTGACCAAGCCTACCTCCTTCCAACTTACTTTATGCTGCCTCTATTTTCACCAACCTCCAAAAAAAATCTATTAAACAAACTTGAGCTAACCTATAACAAAATCACCAGATTTGCCACAAACCTCCCCTACCACTTACACCACTACCTCTCACTACAAAAACTAAACTGGCCAGAGTTCCATAATCAGTTCCTTCTACTTCAGATTCTTATGGCACAATCTATCCTGCTGCACCCCCAAACTTGTCTCTCATTAATAACTCTCATCTCCCCTTATGTCCCTGACCATGAACTTCATAGCACTGACCAACACCTATACAAATCTCCAACCCTAATAAAACCATAGGTAAAATCTTTATAGTCATGCAGTCTCCACAGCTTGGAACAAGCTTCCTCTCCCCATTAGATCTCTCCAAAACTCACCCACGTTCAAACTAGCCCTAAAGAATTACCTACAAAATTCATGGTCCTGCCCCTGTAAAGACCCCACTTGACCCCCATGCTTGTAAGCCTGATACACCTTACCTACAAATCTATACAACCTGTTTCTCTGCTACTATTTAGTGCTTACGAGGACCTGCTACATCCTCTAACACCTCCTTGCCTCTTGCCTTTAATTTTCTTCTTCTTACCTACCTGGACTCTTTTACACTTTTTCCCTCTTAAAAGAATGTTGAACTCATCATATATACCCATCTTATGAATTTCACTATATCTGTATTTTCAATTTGATATGCAATTGTAAAGAATTTATATTCTGCATTCAACTGGAAATAATGTTTGTATCTAACTGTAAGCACTATTCAACTGTACATTTATTTTTGCTTCTAACTGTAAACAATGTTTCTGGAGCTTTTCTCCTTGGGTCTCTGCTGAAAAAGGGCACCTGCCCAGACAGACTAATCTGGTTAACAAATGGCAAATAAATAAATAAATAATTTATCTGACTTACAGAAAATGTTAGCTGTAGGACAATTTGTTTACAATACATGTAGGAGAACTTAGTTTGCATTCCATTAAGATTCAATCTTCAGAAGTAGGAAGTACCAGTAATTATTCAGTAACAGAAACACACAAACAAAAACGGTGTCTTACTCTTTGGAACTAGGGTAGATATTATGTGCATTATTTACATAGTTTGAGTCATCTGTCATGCTACAAGATTCATTACAGTCTGTAAGGAACAAACTCTGGACAGAATGTATGTAAAACTGTACGGAGACAAGTAAACTGAAACATGGGTCAAAAATATAATGGAAGTTGATCAGAAAAGTTAGAATGGGTCAAGTTAAGTGACCACAGAGTGCTGGAAGCCAGAACAGCTGGCTTTTTCTTACAGGTGTGAGAAATGTTAAAATCTGAATTGGTTTAGTAAGGGTTTTACTTACTATCTAGTGATTGACTATCCCAAAATTTGGTGTCCAATAATGGAGAAAGCATGAATTGATATAGTTAAGGAATTTGCTGGTCATTTTGCGGTGTGGGATTCTTAGACCATAAATGCAGAGTGCAGTTAGAAGTAGATCTAAGTTTAGATGGGAGATGTGTGGTGGTGGTGTTATTAAGGGATGTGATGTTGTCTTATCTCACCTTCGTTCTTAACTGGTTGGGTTTGGAACTGGTCCTTGGTTCCAACTTGGTCTTATATAAAAGTTTGAGTTCTTCCACTAGCTTGTGGCTGTAACCCTATCCCATCATGCTCTAGGAGAGCTCCCCAGATCTCTTTTGCCGCTAAACAAGATCGGGTGCTTCCATACTGGCTCTGGCTAAGTAGAAATGCCTTTACTTGTTTACTGCATAATTGTTATTCTGCTACTTTGGATATAACTTCTAGAGTTTATTAGATACTTTAGTTTTAGAGTGTTCGCTGTTGTTGTTTTTTTGCTTTTGGCCATCATTTTTCATCAAGACCTTTTCCCTTCCCTATCCCAGCGTAAATTTACTTTCTTAAGCCAGTTTTAGTAAGAGAGATTCTTTGGTTTATATTCATTAATAACCAACTCGTTTAAATTAGAGAGTTTTTTGTGAAGATGATTCTTTCTTTCCTCCCTTTACGCGACAGCTCATTTAAATTAGAGGGCTGTAGTTGCCCATTTCAGTTAGAGGGCTCGTTTATTCTTCCCTTTTAACTTTAGGCAATTTCGTTTAAGTTAGAGAACTGCCCCCTTTCTGCTGAGTGTTATTCTCTTCTTGTTGTGCTTAAAAAAAAAACAAAACAAAAAAAAACCCCAAATATTATAGTACTAGCTTTACTTTATAATGGTTGTAGTGGTTAGCTGTTGTTATTGTTGTTGTTGTTATTGGTGTTATTGTGGTTATATACAAACATGTCTAAGGAACCTAAAGAAACTAAACCCTCTGAATTCAAAAAATGTGGAAAGTGTAATCAGAAAATGTCACTTACTGATGCTCAGACTATTTTTGTATACTGCCTTGGGGCAGTTCATTTACAGGAATCCTGCACCATTTGTTACTCATTCAGCCATAGAATGCTGCTTGAGAGGAAAAACAAGCTGATTTTAAGAGGTTTGCTAAAGACCCCCTACACTGAAGCTCTTGAAAAAGGGCAGGGCACTTCTAAATTGACCAAATCTTCTTCTACTAAGTCCAAGAAGTCAGGAAATAGGTCATCCTCTTCTAGTGGCCAGTCAGAGCCACTTAAAATATTGGCAAAAGTAGCATCTCCAGAGCTGAAGACTGCTGGGCCCAAAAAATCTACTTCCTTGGCTCCTTCTGTGTTGGTGCCAATGGAGTTTCAGTTACGGAGCCGGTCCTCGGAATTGGAGCCGGTTTCTCCTACCTTGAGATCCCCTTTGCTGCAATCACCTAGATCTCCTGCTCCCTTCTCTAGGTCCTCCAGGAGCCTTTCTGATGAGGACGTAGATTGGGGGGTGCGGAGGCTTTTGAGGACACTGGCACTTGCCAAACTGTTGTTGACTCCAACCCAGAGGGATTCAGAGCTGAACAATACTAACCCTTCACCATCGATTCCTCCTCCAATCCGATCTGCAACTTCAGAGCAGGAATGTCTCAAACTGATTGTAGTGGAACTGCTGGAGCCAGGACTTTCTTTGGATTGGGGGTGGGGGGCATTCAAGGTGATGAGGAGAATGCTGTCTGGTCTGCTCTCAGGTCAAGACATTCTTCCCCCAAAGGTACCGGTGTCTGTCTCAGCATCACTGCTTCCACAGAGATGCAGAGACCCCAAACCTCAGTATGCCCCATTGGGTGAAACCATCTCTTCTGAAACCACTCCAGAATACTCCTCTGAGGAGGTCCTTCAGAAAATACTATGCAAGAGGTAGCATCTAGACTCCCCAGAGGAGTCCATCATATCCAATGCAGACCTTGATGAGTCGTAAGGGTCCCCAAAGTCACCCTCTGAGAATATCTCATTTGCAGATATCTTGGAAATACTTAAGCATTGTGGTGGCTGGAAGCCCATCAATCCTTCTGAGGAGGATTCTGTATACCTGAAGGGTTTTGGGTTTCACCCTTCCACTGCATGGGTGTCTCCACCTTTCAACGAACTTATGGACCTAGTCTGTCGAAAGGTGTAGGAGTCTCCAGACACAGTGGATCCTATTTCTCGGAGGCCAAATAAGTCATAACTTTGCCTACAGATAAGAACTTTCTTATGAATGGAGTCCCAGTAGATGCTATTGTGGTGGCAGTGGCCACAAAAAAGGAGGTTTCAGAGACATCCTTTTCTGTCCATCCACTGAACAAGGAGTCTCATATGATAAACAGATATGAAAAGCACACCTTTTCTTCAGCAACAGTTGCACTCAGATCACTGAATTATCTTACCCATTTTACCAGCTTCAAAGAGATCTCCTGAAGGAGCTAGGAGATACTCTCCAAGGTTCTGTAGCTGAAGGGGTATCAGAAAAAGTTTCCTCTCAACTCTCCACTTTAAATTCAGTAGTCAACTCTTCCATGAGGCTTATCTCTTATGGAGCGGATGGAGTGAGTACGGCAGCAGGTTCATGAATTTCCCTAAGGAGACATTCCTGGATGCATTTGTGTGACTTTGAGGAGCCCTTTAAGTCTTCCTTTATTAACATCCCTTTTGACGGCTTATCCCTGTTTGGGCCAAAAGTTAAAGAGACAATGACCAGGTGTGAACAAGAAGGGAAAACTCTCTCTGCCATAGGAGTCCATTTTTCCCTACTTACTAGACCTTATCCAAAAGGTCAAAAGGGGGGAAAGATGTGGTTCTGAAAATCTCAGAGAGTGTTCCTTGACATGTGGTGATCCTTTCCCCAGGGCCAGAGGGAGAAGCATTAATGGAAACGCCGACCTCGTGACAGAGGGGGTCCGCAAAATCAGGGTGACAGGGAAACCTTCCTTTGTAAGCACTTTCAAAGCTCCTGAAAGGAGGCCCACCTGTCCATCTCTGGAGGCAGTCAGGGGTCCCTTACCTTTGTACCCAAAAGCCTGGCTAAAAATAATGAAAGACAAGTGGGTACAAAGTACTGCATCCAGAGGTTACTCCATAGCCTTTTTCTTTCCCATACCAAACATAAAAAATATCCCAGACATTCCACCCAGTCAGAGGGAACAGGCAACTCTAGAAATTCAAAAGTTGCTAAAAAAAAGAGAGTCATCCAGACAGTACCCGCACACCAAATAGGATCTGGAACTTACTCAAGGTTCTTTTTAGTTCCAAAGAAAATAGAGGACTGGAGACCCATCTTAGATCTCACCATATTGAATATGTCAGTAAGAAAGTCAAAGTTCCAGATGGTAACACTGCAGTGGGTACTGCCTTTTCTGGGACAAGACAATTGGATGTGCTCTATAGACCTCGAGGATGCATATTACCACATACAAATGGATAGGCGATCAGCGAGTCATTTGCACTTTTGGCTGGGAGCCTGTCACTACCAGTTTCAAGCTCTGCCCTTTGATCTCACTACATCCCCCAGAGTGTTCACCAAGTGTATGGCAGTAGTCACAGCTCACTTGAGATGCCTAGGATTCCGAGTGTTTCCGTATCTAGATGACTGGCTCCTAACCATCACCACAGAGCATCTATTCATAGAAGCGTGAGACACCACCTTGCAACCTGCTCTCATTTAGGAATTATGATAAATTATGAAAGATCTGCCTTGTTGCCATCTCAGCATATTGTTTTTATAGGGGGATCTAGATACAACCAAAATGATCCAGAACTTCCCCCTCGAAAGAGTTCAAGTCCTACAACATCAGGTCCAAACCCTACTTTCCAAGAGGAAAGTATAAGCAAGAAGAGTGCTGCAGATTTTGGGAACTATGACAGCTGCAGTAAACTTGATTCCATTAGCACATTTGCATATGGAATCCTTCAATGGCTACTTTTCACTCAGTGGTCCATGCAGGAACTACCCATGACTCACCAAATTATTATAACAGAATCTTGCAAGAAAGACTTTCGTTGGTGGCTTCACTCTACTCATGTGACTCTAGGTCGACCCTTTGTTTTCCCACAACCTTTAGCTATAGTGACCATGGATGCTTCCCAGGTAGGCTGGGGGGCAATACCTGGGGAGGACAGTCCAAGGCACTTAGCATAATCATGAGGCTCATTTGCACATCGATGTCCTAGAGATGACAGCAGTGCTTCTAGCATTGCAAGCACTTCAGGACTCTCTTCTGCTGGGAACTATTGCAATACAGACAGACAACATGTCAGTTGTGTGGTACATAAACAAACAAGGAGGAACCGCATCTTACCCCCTTTGTTGGGAGGCCCTAAGAGTATGGCAGTGAGTGACCTCTTCCCAAAACTTTCTGACAGCAATGCACATCCCTGGGAAAACCAACGTGATAGCAGACAAATTCAGCAGGGCAATTCTGATACCTCATGTGTGGTCCCTAAAACAAGAAGTAGCAGAGAAGATCTTCCACAAATGGGGCCAGCCTTGCTATGACCTTTGTGCCACAGCGATGAATGCCAAATGCAGCAGCTACTTTGCCAGAATCGCCCCTCCTGGAGAGTCACCAAGGGATGCACTCATTCACGACTGGCCCTCGGGTCTCCTCTACTCCTTTCCTCCCTTTCCCTTGATACCCAAAATTCTTCAGAAAGCCATTTCCTTGGGAAGCAATTTGATACTCATCGCCACATACTGGCCTCATCAAATTTGGTACCCCTTTCTTTGGCCTCACCTCCAGGAGAAGCTGTGGATTCTGGACCCAGTTATGTACCTTCAGACTGATGTATCAGGGATGCTCCACCCTTCCCTTCCAACCCTCAAAGTGACAGCTTGGCTGCTTCAATTCCAAATATAGTCAGGCTCCCTAGCCTTTCTTCATCAATGAAACATATCTTGATCTCATTTCATAAGGCTTCAACAAGAAAATTATATTTAAGCAAATGGAATAGATTTTCTTCTTGGGCTCTGAATAACCACATTGATACTTTTTCTGCCCCTATAGCTTTCATTCTCAAATTTTTGTCAAAGCTTTTCAATGAAGGCACTACTGCAGCTACCATTTGGGTTCAGCTAGCAGTGATATCTAATTTTCATATAGGGGAATCAGGACCTAATGTGATGTCACACAGACTTTGCAAGGCCTTTCTTAAGGGCACTATCTTATTAAGACCACTCAGTAAAGCCCCTCCAGCACCATGGGATCCAGCACCATGGAACCTGAGCTTTGTCTTATTCTGTTTGATTCTTCCCTTTTTGAACCTGCATCATCCTGTGATGTAAAGTTTTTATCCTGGAAAATGATCTTTTTAATAGCCAGCACTTCTGCTACAAGCATTGTTAATAAAGCTCCCCTGCATGCTCTTTCACAGAGACAGAGTATCTCTACGGACAAATCCATCCTTTCTACCCAAAGTATGTTTGGAATCAAATTTGAATCAATCCATAGAACTGCCAGTCTTTTTTCCAAACTATGGCAACAAGGCAGAGTACATGCTACACCAACTTGATGTACATAAACAATTACGTTTCTACTTACATAGGACAAAGAATTACAGAAAATCTGAACAATTATTTGTATCCTTCTCAGACATCAAGAAGGGTGCTCCTGTATCAAAAGTCACTCTTTCAAAATGGTTATCAGATTGTATTACTTTTACTTATGAATCTCAAAACAAAGAGCTTCCCGTCAAAGTAAAAGGTCATTCTACAAGGTCCGTATCAACTTCTTCTGCCTTTTGGGAGAGACTTATAATTGATATAATTTGTGTGGCAGCAACATGGGTAAGGCCTCATACCTTTATCACTCATTACAAAGTAGATCTGGCCTTCAGAAACAGGGCCTTCTTCAGGTCCACTGTTCTGAAGAATATTCTCCTAGGAAACATGGTGCTAGGGATGCTGTCCCAA
>NC_056725.1:561786891-561826891 GCF_019279795.1 Protopterus annectens
TGGATTAGTGCGTAGAGATACTCTGTCTTTATGAAATATGAGATGAGGCCTATTGACACATAGGGCCTGTAGTTCTGAAACCTTTCTGGCAGAAGTGACAGCCACCAAAAAGAGAGATTTCCAAGACAAAAACTTGATATCACATTTGGCAGCAGGCTCAAAGGGGGTCATGGAGCAAGGCCTGTAGTACAAGTGATAAATTCCATGTTTCTAATGGACATCTGAGTGGAGGTCTACTGAGGAACACTCCTTTAAGAAAGGTTTTACAAAGTCGAGTGGACATGACAGGTGTGCCTTGTAAACTGATGCAAACACTCTGTGCTCAAAATGTTCAGACAGATATTGAAGGATAAAAGGGATAGTGCAGAAAAGGGATCCAACCCTCATTGTACAGACCAGGAAGAACACCTTTTTAATTTATCTCTGTAAAGTTTCCTGGTGGGTAGTTTGTGAGAGGCCAGAATAATATCAGGAACATTAGAAGTCAGGGCTTCTTGCCTGGTGACTAATGGAAGTGGAGAAGCCAAGCTGTGAGCTTGAGAGTCGACAAGTTTGGTTGTGTCAATCCTTGGGGGTGGGAAATTAGGTCTGGATGGGTGTCCAGAATCCATGGAGGCTGTATCAGTTGAGGCAGAAAAAAGGGGAACCACACCTGACGGGGCCAGAATGGAGCAAGGAGGATCACCTTGCATCTCAACTGAGTTGCTTTCTTTAGAAATAGAGGTATCAAGGTAATCAGAGGGTAGGCGTATAGCAGACCCGTAGGCCAATCATGGGACAGAGCGTCTCTCGGTGACTCCCCCTCTGGGGGAAGTAGGGCAAAGTAGCTGCTGCATTTGTTGTTCATAGGAGAAGCAAAAAGTTTGCAGCAAGGCTGGCCCCATTGGCTGAAAATCTCTGCCGCTGTCTTGGGATTGAGAGAACACTCATGGGGAAGCAGAATGCACCTGCTCAGCCTGTCCATGATCACGCTGGACTTCCCTGGGATGTGCATTGCTATCAGAAAATGGTTGGAAGCTATCATCCATTGCCAAATTTTCATAGCCTCCTGGCACAGGGGGTGTGACTTGGTTCCTGCTTGTTTGTTGATGTACCAGACTACTGACATATTGTCTGACTGAATCGCAATAGTTCCAGAGGGAAGGAGTGGGTGGAGTGCTTGCAACGCTAATAGCACCGCTCTTAACTCCAGAACATTGATGTGCAGATCGGCCTCTAACTTTGACCATGTGCCTTGGACTGCCTTTCCCTGAAAATGGCCCCCCCCACCCTATCAGGGAAGCATCTGTGGTCACCGTGGCATGGAGCTGAAGGGACTGAAAAGGATGACATCACAATTCTGCTTCTGGCCTCATCCACCAAAGAAGGTCCTGCTTGCACAAATTGGTTATGAGAATCTGCATGTCCAGAGGATGAATGTTTGCAGACCACTGTGTCAGGAAGAGCCATTGTAAGATCCTCATGTGTAACCTCACAAGGGGAACTATAGGGATGGCTGCAGCCATGGACCCTAGCACCTGAAGTACTTCCCTTGCTGACACTCTCGTTTGACAGAGTATCACACGCACTTGCGATCTTAACCTTTGGAGTCTGTGGGCTGGAAGAGATACCAGACAAGAATGAGTGTTGAGTACTGCCCCTATAAATTCCAGTTGTTGAGTGGGGTCTAAGTTGGATTTTTCCCAGTGTATAGTTATGCTTAGGGACTTCACTAGAGAAAGGGTGTACTGGAGAGCCATTGTCAGGAGACGCTTGGTTGAGGTGGAGAGGAGCCAATCGTCCAAATATGGAAACACCTGGAATCTTCAAAGTCTCAGATGAGCTGTTACCACTACTAAGCATTTTGTGAACACTCTGGGGGCCATTGAGAGACCGGATGACAGGGCATGAAACTGATAGTGATTGGCTTCTAGCTGGAAGTGAAGGAGACTCCTGGAGCACTTGTCCATTTTGATGTGATAATATGCATCCCGGAGGTCTATCGAGCACATCCAAGCATGCTTCCTCAGAAAGGGGAGGATGGACTGAATAGTAACCATGCGGAATTTGATTTGAACAACTGATTTGTTAAGTGGTTGAGATACAAGATGGGTCTCCAGTCCCTGGTCTTTTTTGGCACTAAAAAGAATCTTGAGTAAAACCCTGATTCGCATTGGTCTGGAGGGACTGGTTGGGTGATTCGTTTTTGACATAGCTTCAATATATCTGAAGCTGCTTCTTCCCTTTGGTGGGGTGGAACATCGGGAAGGTTTTTGGGAGGTTTGTGAGGGGAGGATAGAGAGATGTAATAGCCTCTGGAGATTATGCTCTGCACCCATTGATCACTTGTAATAGAGTACCAGGCAGCTTGGTGCAGAGAAAAATTACCCCCCGACTGCTTCCAGAGGAAAGCAACCGGGCAACGCTTCAGGAGTGCTGATAAGACCACCCAGAGAAGGAATCATTGGAGTCTTGGTTCCATGGACCCCCTCTGCCCCTGAATGGGCATCTTCCATCATCGTTACACTCTCTGCCTCTGGGGGAATCCTTGCCATGTGCATTCTGTAAAGGGCCCTGCGATTTTTTTTATGCCAGATTTTCCCACTCCTCTGGTTCCTAGAATAGGAACGTTGAGGTTTGGAATAATGTAGGCCAATGGCAGACAGGGTCTTTCTGTCTTGTTCGCTCCTGGCCAGAGTGTCTTTCACTTTGGAGCCAAACAAGGCTGAAGTCTCAATAGGGGCATTCAGAAAGTAGGACTTGATGGAGTTTGTGAGATCACATATGCGCATCCAGGCATGATGCCTCATGACAATGCCTGCACCTGCAGCTCTTGACAGCCCTTCGGTTGCATGAGACAGAAATCTCATGGACAAGTTGGATATGGACTCAAGGGTGGCAAGTTGAGAGCCAACCTTGTCTCGTGCCTCATCAGAAACTTGACCCATGAGAGTTCCAGAAAGCTCAGTGATTAAATCTCTTAAGAGCCTCGTAAAATGTGCCATGTAGTGAATTAACAGCAAAGGTTGCTGAAGCAAAAACTCGCTTCCCCAGTCTGTCCACCACCTGAGACTCTCTGTTGGGCAGATGAACAGTAGGACTTTCTTCTGCTAGGTCCTTTTTTGTGGCCATCGCATCAACTGGCAATCCCTTAGACCAGTGTGGATGCTTCTCGGGGGGGGGGGGGGTATTTTATCAGGTCTCCTTGAGATGGCCTCTATGGAGTCAGGATTCCACCAGGCACACTGCATGGTCAGTTGTACCAACTCGTCGGCAGGTGGGGTCACCCAAGAGGTAGAAGGCCAGGAGCGAAAAGCCTGCAGAAACACGGATTCATCCAAGAAGGGGTTGGAGGGCTTCCACCCACCCCTCTGTTTTAATATTTCAAGGATGTCTTCAAATGGGATATCATCTGGGGGTGACTGTGTGGACCCCTCCCTATCATCATAATCTGTGTCCTCGTCATTGACTCTTCAGGCAAGTTGATGTGCTTCCTCTTGCACGACTTCTTCTGAGGAGGTTCCTCAGTGGGTGTTTCTAAGGAAGACTCGGAGGAAGGGGCATGCCAGACAGGGATATCCTAAGGCTTCCCACCCCCAGTGTCCCAGGGGAGGTGGCCCATGGTAGCTATAGCTCAGAGGGAGCAGAAGGGAGTTCCGACATTGGTGGAGCACCTCTGAAGGCAAGCACTCTCTCCATCATCTGGAAAGCAGGCCCACCCAAAGAAGAGTGGGAGCCTGGAACTGAGTAAGACAGCCTTGGCACCAGGGTCACACCATGCAACATTGGACCTGCTCCCAGAGATGGAGCCTCCAGTCGGATCAGAGGCGGTGAAATTTATGGAGCCGAGGACGTCCCCGATAAGGTACTCAGTGCCGTGCCCTGAACCAGGGAGTCCGCCCCGCAACCCTGAGATGGAGGATGGGATGGTTCCGATGGAACTGAACACCAAAGAGTCGACCTTGGGGCCTCAGTGACAGGGGCTGTCAGTGCCGAGGGTAGGTTCCACCACAGTTGTCAGAACAGAGAGTTTTGGTACCAGGAGGTCCGAAGGAGGAGAATACATGGGAGTACTGGGAAGGACAGCACCCGGTCCCAAGTGGGGATGAGTCTTAGGCCCATAAGGAATCCCTCTGGCTGTCAACAGCTGATCCAACAAGCACACCACATCGTGTTCAGATAGGCTCCTGGTGGACCTAGTGGATACTCCTGAAGGAGAATCTGGCCGGTCCAAAAAGGGGCTATAAGCATGTCCCGCAAATGGGTCCAGAGAAGGACAGTATCGGGTCTGTGGTGTCTGAGAAAATGGCACCATGGTGTCTAGTTTGGAGACATGTAGCAATGGTGAGGATATAGTCGGTGCCGACGGGGCACTCGTAATCACAGGTATCGGTTCCTGAGAAGTCAGCACCGAAGGTGGAGCTGGAGCAATTAAGAAAGGTGCCATAGTCGAGACAGTCAGTGCTGGAGGTAGCTTCGGCACTGAGGCAGTAGTTGCCACTGGAATGGTAGAAGGCATCCCAATAGAAATCAGAGCAGACGTCAAATCCATAGCAGTCGGAGTCGAAGAAGGGGCTCTGTGCTCCAATGAAGTCTTGTGGGCCTTATGCTTAGAAGTCTTACCTCTGTCACCAGAAGGTGAGGAGGGATCAGAATGTGGCCATTTTTTTGTGTTTAACTGGAAGGGTTGAAGCCTCCAACACAGAAATAGCCTTTGCAAAAAGAGTAGGTAGAAGGTCTTTCAAGATTAACTTATTTTTTCATTCGTTCAGCATCCGCTGACTAAAACTCTGACATATCTGACAGGGAGGTTCCACAGATAAATGTGAAACCCCCAGACAATAAACGCAGTCATCATGACTATCACTGATGGGGAGTTTACCATTGCAAGAGGTGCAATGTTTAAACCCTGATGTCCCTTTTTTTATCGGACATATTCATCCAGAACCAACACACACATGGACAGAGAGAAAGTAGGAAGAAAGGAAGATACCAGCGATGGTATCAAGAGATACCACAATGGTATAAGAGGCCATTGCCAACAATGGTAAAGAATTACCCAATGGGCAGAGTTAAAGACAGAAGATGAGAATAGAAATGGTATACCATTCTAGTAAAGTGACAAAAGTCCAAACAACACTCAAAAATATCAAAAATATTTCACTTAGTTGGAGAGCTCGATGAAACGTGGCTGAATGACTACGCAGAAAATGAGATCTGAGGTAACTGGGAGAAGGGCATTGTGGGTAGCAACTTAGCTCGAGAGTTTTTTGGTTTACACGAGCTTGGTATTTGGCTGACACGGTTCCGAGGGCATGGAACCAAACCCATCAGTGATGAATGGGAAGAAGATTAACAACATTAGATCATAATTTACTGCTGTATCCATCCACATGCTGTCCTCTGTCACTGACCTCCTATTATTACATGTGAAGTAGTTCTGATGCATATAACCTTATATATCATGTGGACAGCTTCATTCAAATTCATACCGTTTTAGCAGAAGGATTTTACTGCCAATATTTTGTCTACTAATAACAAATTCTTTACTTTCCTCCTTCATGTAGAAGAGAGAAATATTTTGATTAAACATTACTATCTGTATACAGTACATTGCTACAACCCCCCATATATATATATATATATATATATATATATATATATATATATATATATATATATATATATGGTTCCCCTTCAGAAGACTGAATGATCATAAGCTCGCCAAAAGCCTGAAAACTCAAAAGCCTGAAACTCAAAAGCCTGAAAACACACAGAATACAAATAATGCTAATATGCCAGTACAAAGACACTACTATCTACCCACTTACCTTAACCCAAACCCTAACCCTAAGGTCCATCACTATCGCACACTCACCTAACCCACGCCCTAACCCTAACTCACTTAAACCGCCCATAACCCTAAAGTCTGTCACTATCACACACACGCCTATCCTGTGCCCTAATCCTAACTCACTTAACCCGCCCCTAACCCTAACATAAAAACAATCGCACACTTACCTGAACCCAACCTGTAACTTTTCACCACAGCGCTAAGAATAGTGAAGCCACATTAAAGTCAGTATGTGTATTTTGTGCGTTTTCAGGCTTTTGGGTTTCAGGCTTTTGAGTTTTCAGGCTTTTGGTCTCAGGCTTATGAATTTCGAGCTTATGATCATTCAGTTTTCTGAAGGGGAAACCATATATATATATATATATATATATATATATATATGTATATATATAGATACATATATATATATATATATATATATATATATATATTACATATATATGTATATATATATATATATATATACACACACACACACACACACACACACACACACACACACACACACACACACATGCATATTTATTTATTTATTTACCAGGATTATCTGATTGTGCAGTTTTCCGTGAAGGCCCAGCGAGAAAAACTCACAAGAATTTACAAAAAAAAAAAAAAATAGAAAGTTTTTAACAACACAATTTCCAAACAGTTGTACAGCAGAAAATAAGCAGAAAATCCAAAAATGTCTAAACATATAAGAACAGCATACATTCAACAAAATTTAACAATAGCAGTGAAAGCACCTTACATGTGAATTGAGAAAGATTACAGACCTCAAGCAGACTAAGATAGGTAGGAGAATGGATATAAAATCACCAGAGGGGAAGAAGTAGAAATGAGAGATAGAAAGCATAGAATATCAGCTTTGATTAAAAGGAAAGAAATGCTGGAGTAGTTAATATAGTTTTAAGTAAAAAAAAAAAAGTATTTTAGCCAGGGGTAGAGCAAGAGCAAGTCCAATTATCCATGAGCTACATTTTTAGGACTTTTTAAAAGGATTTGTGTGAAGTGTCTGCTCTTAAGGGAATGGAATTGCATTCCACATTTTTGAGACATGACATGGGAATAATAGGTATCCTGCTGAGTTAGCTGATTTGCTCACACTTAGTAAGTCTTGTTCACTTGAGCGTAGGGTTCTAATTGTAATATACCAAGTAAGAATATTGGGTAAGCTTGGGCATTTTTCGGGGTTATGGATTAAACTATGTGGCATATTCAGTTGAGAGAAAGACAGGCAGTGTGTGAGTTCTAACTAGAGGAGCTTTTACTGGGGCTAAACAATGGTGTGACCTGTATGATAAGTTAGCTGCAGATTTTACAGTTTTGTTATAGCACTGTTGTAGCAGGTTCTGATGAGAGGTTTGTAGACAGATAAGTATGTGAGCCATGTACAGAAGGTTTGGAAATGGCTATGCTGTGGCTATACATACTTTCACTTCTTCAGTTAATACTGGGCTAATTCTGTAAAGCAGAACAAGTTTTTGATTCATTTTTTGACTGTTTCTTTTATATGCAGAACAAATTTCATATTTTCATCAATTACTTATACCTAAGAGCTTGGAGTGTGAAACAGTTTCAGTTGTGAAGTTACTGGAGGAGATTATGGTGAAGCTGAGTTTGTTCTCTTGTAATGTCTTAGGAGTAAAGAAGAGTTTTTTTTTTTTTTTTGGAGGGGGGGTTAAATAGAAGCTGGGAGTTATAGAGCCATGTCTCTACAGAGAGGAGGGATTCCTGTGTTAGTTCTGTGACTTTAATAGTTTTAGCTGAACAGATGAGTGCTGAATCATCTGCATATTGTACTATAGAGGCATTTTTGGTTGATATGTGTAGGTCATGAATGAAAATATTAAAGAGTGGTCTTAGGATAGAGCCTTATGGAAACCTTAGGGATATAGGAAGGAAAGCAGAGATCTCAGTAGTCCATTTGCTTGCCTGGTGTCTGTCATATAAGTAACTGGAGAAACATGACAGGGATGGGATATTTATTCCAAGGAAGAAGTATCAGTCAAGAGGTTTAGGACTGGACACCTTATCAAAGGCTATGCACAGGTCAGGAATACTGCTGAGACTAGTTTACCAGTGTTGCAGTGCTGGTTAATGTGAGTACAGAAATTAAGGAATGCAGTTTTCATTTGATGTGGGTGGAAGCCATGTTGGATAGGAGAAGGATTTGACAAACTGTAACACCAATGGAAAACACCACAGTTTCAGCACAGGATAAAATGCACGCAGAGGTAACTCATGTATACATATACAGAGAGAGAGATACTTTTGATTACAGAAGTACATGTAATGTGCATGATGTCATTAATCTTCAGTCCTTATGTTACTAAAGGGCAGTTGCTTGTAAGACAACCTACTGATTAGCAATATTAGTTGTAAAAATCAGCTAGCACTTTGTTTTTGCATAAAAAATTTTTATTATGTAGCATGTTTTATGTATAACTGCAGCAACTATATTGTAACAGCAATTAGTAAATGAATTACAGCAAAACATAATTCCTTGTTACATTTGCTTTCATAATGAAGTTGAAAAAGTAGTAGTATTTTCACTTAAGCCCGTAAGCTCATGTAAGGCAACAGTGATGCAAGCAGACATTTGATTTGAGAAAAAATTTCACTTCACAACACAATAACTATCTGTTTCTTTATTATATTGATTTGGGATAGACGTTTTCTCAAATATTCTATTTATTTTACAATTCAATGTCTCTACCTTTCATTTTCCTTTGTTCTTTCCTTACTTTTAACAGCCTTGGAGATGAGTTGACACGCATAGTATTTCTTTAATTATAGAAAGTTGCTTTTAAAATAAACCGGCCGTAGAAAATCCTTTTCTGCAAGAAATGTTGTTGTCAGTTGTAATACCCTTAAGTCAGCGTGCAGCTGGGAGGACGTCATTTCATTTATTCTCACATCTGTACTCATCCTTTCTGCTGAACCTAGAACTTAAGGCTCAGTAGTACTAGGATCTCTCTATATATCTGAAGACCAACAAAAGATTATTTTCTTACTTCTTACTGCAGCCTTGCATATGCTGAGCACAGGGATTTCATTCATGGATGCCAGACAACATTTCAGCTGGTCAGAGGCTTCCATGTTACACAGAAAAAAGAAAAAAACACCATTTCTTTCTACTATAACTCAGAAAACATTTTTATCTTGATAACTCATTAAAAATTTCAACGTAACAATTGTGCTATTAAATTTAGCACAAGATAAAATTCCATATCTGTCTGTCTGTCTGCCTATCTATCTAATGCATTTTATATGAGCATAAAAAATTGTGAAATTTTATTGTATTTTGTTCTACTGGTTCTTGGCTGGAATTCTTTAGATTTCTTTGACAAATCTCTTGCAAGGAAGTCGTAGAAGCAATATTCTCCTGGGAAAATATGCTGACTATTTATGGCATTCAGGCTTATGATTATACCTTTTGCCATTAGAGAAATAATGCAGGGGTATGCTTGTCCTCTCACATTTTTCTCATTGTCAGTTCATCTACTGATTTACTGAGTCAGCTGTAAGGTTTAATGGAGAAAGTACTCCAATATAATTAGACTGGTTTTAAAAGCTGAAATATATTTTTCATTAATTTGTCAATGCAGTTAGGAAATCATCAGAAAAAATATAAATGTATTTAAACGCATTTCAATACTTCCCCAAATAAAATCAGGGATCTTTAAAAACTCAAAGCAGAACTGCTCACACACCATATCTGTAACTAACCTGAAGGAGATCCTCATAAATATTATTCTGATCACATCCACAGATGTTTACAGAGGAGCTACAGAAACCGAAACAAGTGAATTTGTTCACCTTAAATCAGCATTAATGGGATCAGTTCCACAGATCTGTGTGCAACAGAAAAACTACGAACAACACCTACTAGTAATTTGTAAACATCTTTCTCTATAAATAACAAAGCAGTTTGCTTGTTGATCCACTTTTTCAAACTTAATTGAGTTCATTTTTTAAAAAATACCTCACCCAATACTATTAAAACTGTCCGTCTTAAAGCAATGTATTAAAATGACAGCCTTGTTTTGAAGAAGAACCAAAACAATGGAGGATATTTAAAAGACGCTTAGAGCTTCTAATAATCACTAAGTAGTGTTTTTTTTTAATTTCTCTCATGGAATATGGCTTCTTCTGCATCCCTAATATGTAAGTTCAATTAACTTCAAAAATGTATATCCTAGATGCTTGATGTACCGTTTCAGACACATTACCTGAAGCTAAGTGAAAATAAAGATCAATGACTGGTCATACTTATGGCTTTACAATAGTGCTAAACACTTCCGAATACTTCAATCAGTTTGTAGTATAACTCCACAGAGAGCATGCAATAACACTTTAAATGATGATCCACTGTTAATCCAAAATGATTCAACTGACATGCTTAGAATACCCATCCAACACATTTACAGTGATAATACATACAATGAAAACACATTAAACTGAAGCAAGCACACACACGCACACACCATTAACATCAGCAAATGCAAAATCGAGATATTATACTCAAACTACATAAAGACACTGCCTTCCCAAACTCCTACTGCTGTGTATACTTTAAGCTATATAGAATAATACTGCATAATTAGCCAACATGCCCAACCAGGTACGTGGTTTATAAAGCAAAATATGAATGAAAGCAACAGCTTCACATTGTCACTGAACAAAACTACAAAGGATGGCAGTAAACAGTTTCACAATGTAAATAAACAACAAAACCAGAATAAAATCATATTATACTTTGTTTTTTTTTTTTCATGAGCAGTTTAGAAATGCTTAATATTTTTTCTGTTTGTTTTAGAGAGTCATTTGTGCTAATTAAAGCTATCTAGGATACAGAAAGAACCCCCTGCAGCCAGTAAGCACTGTGACCAAAAGGGATTGTTTCAGTGATTGTGGAAAATGTGATTCAAAGGCATCTTACCCATAATAAGGAAATCCCTCATTATCAGCTAAACTTCATGTCTTTAAATCACCCTTAATTACTGCGAGTGCAGATCAGCAATTTGCCGTGGTTAGCACTGTGGGCAGCACACGTATCATGTTAGCAATGGCACCCCCTCTCCAACACACATGCACACACACAGGATGGCATACCCCTTACCTGTCCCTTAGTTGACAGAACATTACCAATATATCTTCTCATTTTTACTCTTGTAAATCGCAGATCCTTGCAGTCAATCAGTGATGCCAGACATTACAGTTTCATTCTTCTTGTTGTTTGAAAAGTGCATGTGATGCTAGCTATATCAACCTATTAACTTTTGAAGTGGGTCCAAGAAATAACTTAAAACTTCTATCTGGTGTCATCTAGTGTTCATCTGTGCTTTGCACTGGAGCCTTAGTATGAGTGTATATATGAATGATACCCCAAAATGGACACACACTCATCCCTCTCAAATATTCCTGATTTTACAGAATACTTCTGATACTGTTTCTTATATGTGTTATGCCCCTTATAACTCATGGATTGTTCCTACAGTGCAAAAAAATGCACTACAACACACAGGCTTTTCAGTTATAGAAGATGATTAAAGTTCTGACTTAATACATTTCTGTGCCAAGGGTGTAGGGTTCAAAACTCCCACCATTTTCAAGACTTAATGTAACATGTTAAGAGGGTGCCTGGTGTCTAGTAGTGGTATAGAGGAATGCTCTCCTAATGACCTGAGCTGTTTGCTGATGGTACAGAGTTTCAATCTGTTTAAGTGCCTTTAGGTCACAATATGAAGAGTATGCTTTATGTCTAGTGTTCCCTTGCACCCCACATCTTTAGTACTGTTAAACATATTTTATTTGTTTTTTAAAGTACCTTTAGGTACAGTATAAAGAGTATCCCTGGTGTCTAGTGCTCCCCTGTTCCATATCTTTCATGCTGCAAAACCTGTTCTATTAGCTTTTTAAGTGCCTTTAAGGTATTATGCAAAATGTATCCCCCCAAAAAAATATTTCAGAATTTGCTTGTTAATCAGTGGGGGGATAACAGCCTTCACACACACACACACACACACACACACACACACACACACACACACACACACACACACACACACACACACACATACACACACACACACACACACACACACACACACACACACACACATACACACACAAACACACGCACACACACACACACACACACACACACACACACACACACACACACACACACACACACACACACACACACACACACACAAACACACACAATTACTCAGCTGCAAAAATGCCTTACAGATGGCAATTTTTTTTCGGGGGGGGGGTCAGCACGTAGCTAATTAGCATTGGCTTTTACCTCAGAATACCTCTTCTGCAACTGCGGTAAGCCACAGAGACAGCCCACTGCTGTTGTACACCTCATAGTGGAACAGCACTTTAGTAGGGCTGACTCTGAATTGAAAATAGTTGCAGCTTACTTCTCACAGTAAAATTTCTGAATTCTGCCCATGGTCTCTTTGTGGCTGAAAACAACTTTTACATAATTAAAAAAAATGCTTTCTTAAATATTTCTATTTCAAAAATCTACACTACTTAATAATAGTTGAATACTAATATTTTTTTGTTGTCCTAATAATATAGCTAAGCAATTTATGAATAAATAAAATGGCAATTTTATAAGTACTTCAAAGCAGTGAAGGGTGTAGGTTGCTTGACTAATAACTTTATGTCTACATGAATAAAGACACTTAGACCTCAACCTTGTTCCTGCCATGTATTTTTCCCTCAGATTCAAGAAACTCCATGCAAGAATAAGACTATTCTTGCACGGAGTGGTTTGTGTCCATTTAGAACAGCAGCATGCCTTGAATATTCATGAAGGCATGCTGCTGTACTCCCTATACAGACACGAACCGTGAATGAGTGCAGGAGGTGTGTGCAAGTAGTGCACGGACACTAAACACGCCCCTGCACTCAGAAAGTGCCGTACAGCACTTTCTAAGCTGAACTGGCATAATATTAGAGCTTTGCTCTAATATTATACCAGTATTTCAGAGTTCGCAGACACTGAAATGAAAAATGATCATTTCAGTGTCCACGGACACTGAAATAAACATCTGCACCAGGAAAGCAATGCAGGGGGTGTGTGACAGATTCTGTGACATGACCTCTGCATTGCTAAAGTGCCGTATAGCACTTCTGCAACCTGCTAAAGCAGGAGATGTGTGCAAATGCACACATAACAGGGGATAAAACCCCCAAAAGTGACAAAACTAATATATAGCCTTCACAAACATAGAAAGTAGATAGAGAACAGGTCATGCATTAGCATGAATTATAGAAGGGTAGAAGTCTGAAAGCAAATGTATGCCAATATCCCCTTACTGCAGTGCATGTTAACAAAGGCACAAATAATGGGGGGAATAAATAATACATTAGGGACACACCTGAAAATTTGCCCTCACACACTTAGAAAGCTGATAGATAACAGGATATGCACTAGTAGGAGTCCCTGAATAATAGAATCCTGACAGCCAAATGAATGCCATTATTTAATGATTGCAATCCTCAATGACTTATCAGAACACCACAAGAGTCACTTATATAACACATTAATATGAAAATAATATAAACTGCACTTAGCTAAGTGGGTGTGCGCATTATGGCTGTCTGCTTAACATAGTTTAAACATCCCCTAGGAGATAAATGCAAATATACAGATGATGATTCCAAGCCAAGGTAGTTCAGTTTTTAGAGTCCAAGCTTTACAAACAGGTGTTCATGGCTTGAGTACCAAGAGAAGTAACTTACTTTTCTATGGGAAAGTAGTGTTAAAATTATTTTTGTAAACTTAAATTATGTAGCAACTGTTTTTGTCAACCAGAGTAGTGTAGCGGGTCCAAAAGTGAGATGTCAGTCTAGAAAAGATGTGAACAACCATATAAACACAAGTGCCCCATACAGTATAGTCACATAAGAATATAATTTAATGAAAGGAAATACGAGGATGTCATGGAAAGTAAACATAACATTATAATATGTCAGTAATGAGGAATCAATCCCACAATCCTGATACTTTATAAAATGAAATGTGAGCAATGCTAAGTAGTGCTCAGCTAAGCTAAGCTGGTGTAAGCATTGCTTAAATGTAAATGTTAAGCAATAAGTAGCCAAGCTAAGCAGATTTGTGCATTGGTAAACAGTGCCCAACATCTATCCCTTTAAGCACTGCCATCTGCAGCTAAGCGGGTTTGGCTGTAGCTTAGCATAGCTCAGCATATTCAAAATCATCCAATCATGGCAAAGTGCAGTAATTCAGCCCTAATTAAACCTCACAGGTGGGAATACAGCCATAACCAGTTGTAGCTGATCACTGCAGGCACTATGGCTGGCGTTGGTGAAGGTATGCACTTTCGAGTGCAATGTTGGGGTATTCAGGAGTCCATGGTTATGGTTGACCTCCTTATGAAAGATCATGAAGGGAGACTGCTGCAGGACCAATACCAGGGCTCACAATACAAAGTGGAGGCCTGGGACCATCTCGCACATGATCTCACCAGTGCTACTGGCATCCCTCGAACTGGTGAGCAGGTCCAGCACCATTATGCTGACCTCAAGTATAGGAAGAGGGAGCTCTTGGAGCAGTGGATCCAAGACACATGGGCACAGAATGTCCCAGAAGTGTATAAGTATCAGTATCACTTACTGTTCCCCAAAGTCCAGCCTGAGTATGTGATTGAAAGATATGCATAAATGTTTCTTTATCTCCTGTACAGCTGTAGATGAGAGGGATGTGAATGTGGACACACATGCAAACAGGCTGCTAAGGCTGCACTGGGAGGCTGGGGAGTACAAATCTAGCTTGCAGTATTCAGGGCCAATAAATAGAAAGGAGTAGAATGTCAACTACCAGTAGGTAAAGTGTGTACTGTGTGTAAGTAATAAATGACCGTTAGTAGATTAATAGTGATGTTCAGGATATTTAACAATAAAAGTCTTTGTAACTTTCAATAAAAGTAAAAACCCCAGACTGTTGTGTTTACTTTGTTATGTTGTGGTAGGAATATATATGTGTACAGGTTCTGCACAGCAACCATGGCTCTGACAGGAAGAATGAAGTGAGGCTCACCTTGCAAAGATTGTGGAGCTGTAAAATAGGTGAACAAGTATATGAAATGTGCCATGCACCAAGATCTGAACCCTGAATAGTAAGCTGTAAAATCAGATTTTGTATTCCCTGCAGCAGTGCTTTGTGTTAACCATTGCTTTCCAGATTGTAATATGTCAAAGTATGACTACACAGTACAAGAACTATCTGCCATGCATGAATATCAGAACTACAAGGTCAGATTGTCCAAACCAGAGAGTAGTAGGGAGTAAAATGTCAAGCAAGCATTAGCAATTCCTCAATAGCTCATTGCGATGGAACACAAGTATGGTGTACCTTTTTAACACAAACAGACACGTTTCAAATCCTGGCAGCAGTAATAAGTTAAATGCATATTGTCACACAGGAATATGTGAAAATGTGTTGAAATTGTCTAGTACTGTTAACAGAAATTTCCTCCACAGGTCTGTCAGGTAAGGAAATGTTTGTAGTATCTGCAGGAAGGCTTTACTAATATACTGTGTACAACACTTCCAATGTCCAACCCCAAGGCTGCAAATGACAGCAAGATAAGTACATATAGCAAGTGTTTTTTTTCTGATACATGTCCCTCAACTGTCACGCTGCCTGGCTAGTGGTCATTGCTGTCAATAACCAGGGTGACAGATAGAAATCCCAGCAGAGTGTGTCAGTAGCACACCCACGCAGCATGAGTTCAGGACACCCCATTCAGTGTCACATGTGTAACCCGAAATATGTGAATATGTGTAGAAAAAGTCAGGTATTGTTAACAGACATTTCCTCCACAGGTCTGCCAGGTAAGGAAATGTTTGTAGTAGCTGTAAGAAGGCATCACTAATATACTCTGTGTACAATGCTGCCACTGCCCAACCCCAGGCCATAGGTACATGTAAAGTGAGGGCAGACCTGGAGAGTAACGAACAGAGTACTGATCAGTATACTTGTGAAAAATAGAAGCCTATACAGTTGTTAATTGCCATCTCTCTCTTTCTCCCCCACCCCTATCTGCATCAATAATGTATACACATAAATAATGGGTATGTCTTTCTCCAAACATTTGGACTTGTGTTTTATTATTCTACAAATATTGAATTGTTTGAATATTGATGAACCTCATTCAAATACTATAATTGGCGGCCTGTTGCTGTCAATGTAACTTGCATACTGTTATAATGCCTACTGTGTTTACATATATGCATGTGTTCTGCTTGCTATGCAACTGCTTCAAAACTGTTTTATGGGATCATTTGGAACACCCATGCATGCTGTTATAACTAATCTTGAAAAGTGTTCACGACTAACCAACATATTTTTTAAAACCTGAACACCATGGCATGTCTGGGAAGGCAGATCCCAGTGGATCCCCCTGTCCTGCCTCATCTGGCCATGGCACCAAGACCCAGCATGTCTGGGACCCAACTTGGGCCTCCCTCTTCTGCTGGTCCTGCACCACCTTTGGATGGAACCGCCTCAGAGGAAGGGGCTCAACCCCTCCATGACAGTGGGTGCAGAGAAGAGATCATCACCCGTAATCAGGTCTGGGATTGGTGCACAGCATCCTCCAATCTGAGTTCGGTGATCAGCTGAGTCAGCTTGAGGGTTGCCTGGCATAACTTGAGGGTTAGCCTCCTGTTCAGCCCCCAGCACAGCCACCTTCGGGGCCGTGAAGGAGCAGTGGTGACTGCCCATGGATGGGGACATCAGTCTCACTGTATCCATTTCGGGGCTTATGTGCGTCCGATTCCCAACCACCCCCCCTGTCCAAGGTGTTTACCCCCACATATGTCTCATATGCTGCCCCTTGTCTGATGTCTTGTCTGTCTTGTCCGTCTTCCTACCCAACTTATCTCCCCAAATGTACCTACTATGCTTTCCCAACATCCCACTGTTACCAAAAAAAAAAAAAAAAAAAAAGCAATCTGTTCCCCCCCCCCAAAAAAAAAAAAATACGCCCCATACATAGCTGTCCATTTGGCATGACAACACATTATTGTTGTCCTCACCCCTCTCTTAGGGGTTTGAGCGTCCAAATTCAATTCCAAATTCTGTAGACATTCACAGCTGTTGCTGTAGAAGAAATGGACAGAGATGGACCTTTCCTACACCCGTCCTGCACATCCCTAGCTACCTTTCATACTGTACTTTCCTCTGAGTGTCCCTTTTTTCACCACTTTCCTATCACACCTTTTTCTTTACTTTTAAAGAAATTAGCACGGAGGTAAGCAGGAGTAAGGGCCGCTAAGTGAAGCTAAAATGGATTAACCATGTTTTAGCATCGCTTAACGTCATGCAAACCAGCTTACAACTGCATAAAAGTGCCTTAATCACTCTGCTCTTGTTCTGCCCAACAACAAAACGTCTCAAACCCAGGACGCTGTGCTCTACACTCACAGCAACATACCACTACGTCATCTGAGCTATGAAAAGTACTGCTGCTTTTTCAAACTTATCATGTGGTGTTGTCATTTAACAGTAATGAAAAAACACATCAATCCCAAGTTTAGAACCCAGGACCCTGTACACTAGAGTCAGAGCAATGTACCATTACACCCTCCAAGCTATAAGGATTGCTGTTGCTTTTTCAAACTTATCATGCAATAGAGGCATACAACAATAGTGAGAAAGCTCTGTGGAATCATTCATGTGTTGTATATAGACATACATACATATACATATATATTCATATAACATGCGGGGGAGCTGTACCTCAGAACCATATCTATCAACCTGTTAGTGCAAGAAACCTGCACAAAGGCTGTACAAAGTGGGGGGGGGAGTGGGCTACATATAGGGACATATTCCAAATATTGCTGTCATAAGCAAACATTTGTACAGGAACAGGGTGCGTTTCAGCAGAAACATCTGAAGGATATGAAGATGGGAACTGACATCTTATGTCATTATTTACCAACACAAATCCCTGGATCATCACAGTGATTTATCAGACAAATCCCCATAAAATGTGGAACCGAACCAAAACATAGGCCAAACATCTGGACAGTCTGTGAAAAGCCTGGCAGTGGAGAGGTATGCTCAGAAGCCCTTAGTGCAATGAATCTGAACCAAACCAGACAAAGTTGGAGGACAAAGGCATGGCAATAGAGACATATCCAAAATATGTGAGTAGATAAGATGAGAAAGTTGCTGTACTGACACTGTTAGTCCTAACATATATTGACTGAAATATCACAGGTCTGGGTCTCAATTGCTTCTCATTAGTTAATGACCCCAATCCTCACATCATTTCAGTGATGTGTCAGGAATGCACAACAGTTATGGGGACCAGACTAATGGTATTAGCCAGACAATGGTACATCCTACGAATATGTGGACATAACACACCAGTAGGGAAACTGCAGTGAGCTACCAAGCACCGTCCAAACCACAAGCAGACTGACATAGCACTACCGAAATCCAGCTCTGTGGCTGTGCACATGCATTTGCAAATATAACAAGCACTACAGGGATATAACACCAGTGGAAAACAGACACTGGTGTGAAAGTGCATACCCAAAAACAATTACACCACAGTCACAGTGACATACCAGTAAGCAAACTGAACACTGCACCATAATGACAGTGTGAGCACACATATCCTGTTTCCACTCACACATTACCCCTGCATATATTGCCCCCATGCCACAGTGTAGTGGAAATCTGGAGGTGTTATGGGACATGTCACAGTCTGCCTGTACAAACATCTAACAGCTGATAGGGAACCAGAAACTGGAGCAGCATGCACAGTCAGATAGAAAGGGGCCATGACACTCACATGTTCACCCCTCCTTACACAGCCCAAATAACATGTACACACTACACTTCCACACAATCCTGACAGTCTGTTACAATGCTCAGACATACACAGACATCTCAAATGCACGATTTATTTCAGAATGTACAGGCTCAGGACTTATATCTATGGCCTCTTCCCTGTAACATGTCTGTGGGTCTACTACATCACTGGGATGGTAGCAGGAATGAAAGAAATACATATTTGGGGTCCGAGGCCCAAACACGGGCATATATTGGACATATTTCTGTTATTCATTGAGACAGTTGCTGGTGTTACTGGGTTTGTTGTAATATGTCCTTGCTGAGGGATATGAAGTCAGTAATAGCAATGGATGTTAGTATTTAATGAATGCATTCCCCAGAGTCCCCTACTGATTTTCCAAGGACAACTACTGTCTGGGGAGCAGACCAAACATAACAGTCAAACTTCTAGCCAGTCTGTGGACAGCATGCCAGTTAAGAGGTATGTCAGAGACATATCGCTGTCAGATGTCAAGTCCCTCAGTAAATACATGTCCAGATGAACACTGTCAAGCTGGCAAACCTCCATGTGTATAACAGCACTACTGACATACAATCTGTACCCAGTTCTGGAGCTTTGTCCCCCATGTTGATGGACTGTCCACACATGTCCTGTCCTGTGTAGTATTCCCACCTACTGTCTGTGAAGCTGTAGCCCCCACACCTCTGTAATGTCCCTCGCACAGGCAAGGAAAAGGGGCAAGTCCCATGTGAAGGATATAGGTGACCGGCTGCAGACAGATGATGTGTAAACATTACCCCCCCTGTCCCCCATAGGTACACATGCATGCACAGCACCTGCCCCCTACCCTCATGATCACAAAGCAGGTCTGTAATGCCCTGTCAAAGGCAACACATAGAGGTCTTCCTAGGCTTAATACCATTCCTGGCTGCATCCTGCATGAACACAGGCATGGCTTCTCAGACACATTCTGCAGTGTAATCTACCACAGCCTGAGCACCAGTGTCATCCTATCTGCACAGCGGACAGACAGAAAGTAGATAGAAAACATGTTATGCATTAGCATGAATGTTCTGAAGGATAGAAGTCTGAAACTGAAATGTATGGCGTTATTACATGACACCACTCCTCAATGACATGGCCAAAAACATAATAGTCTACAGTGAATATAATAATATGATATTAATATCCAATAGGAGATACATACAAATATATAGCTCTAATCCCCAGAACAGGATAATGCAGTGCTCGGAGTGCTAGCTTTGCATGCAGGGTTGCATGGTTGCAATACTACAATAGGCAGGCAATCCAATTTTAAATGGAAAAACAGTGTTAAACATAATATTTTAAAAGTGAAATATGTGGTAAATGCTTTGGTCTAACATGGAAATGTGAGTGCATATAACATGTAAAAGCACCCATATATACCCAAGTGTCCAATACAGTACAGTCACACCCCTTGTTGATGTAATGAGGGCATATACGGGCATGTTATGTAAAGGAAATCATATACACTTACTAAATTAAGTCATTACTCTGCTATATTCTAAGAATGGAATGTAAGCAAAGGTTGCCAATGCCCAGCTATGCTTAACAGGTTTAAGCATGGCTCATACATGAATGCTAAGCAGCATGGTAGCTCAGATAATTAGATTTGTGCACTGGTAAGCTTTGGTAAGTGAAGCCTACATGGGTTAAATGGCTATTAGTTTAACCATGTGTTGGCATTGCTTAGCATCACACAAATCCACACAGACCCACTTACAACTTCTTAAAAGTGCTTTAATCACTCTGTCTCCATCAGCCTCTCTTCTGCCCAGCAACAAAATAAACAGCCCTTGCAGGACTTGAACACAAGATCCTGTGCACCATAGTCACAACAATGTACCACTTGGCCATCTTAGGTGCTGTATTTTAGGATGTTTTGTCAAACATATCATGCAGTAGTCAGTTTACCTTATGGAACGGACACTGTGGAATCAGTAATGATTGATATTTATAAATATATATAAATAAAACACACACACACACCTATATATATATATATATATATATATATATATATATATATATATATATATATATAACAATATATAGATATATTAACAAAATACTGAGCTGAATAGACATATATATATATATATATATATATATATATATATATAATTATATACAGATATATATATATATATATATATATGGGAATGTATAAAAACCCACAAAAAAAAAAATATATATATATATATATATATTTATATACATATATATATATTGTTACAATTTTAGTATAACATGCAGCACTGTCATACCTCAGAACACCTTAATACAAGGAGTCTAGACAAAGCCAGACAAAGTGAGGGGAGCAGAGTATGGAAATAGGGACACATTGGAAATAATTGGGTAGACAAACTGCGTAAGTTGCTGCAGTAACACTGTCCATCCTAACATGTGTTGAATGCAATATCAGATGCCTGAGAAATCAATTGCCTGTCATTATGTAGTGAGCACATTCCACACATCATCCTACTGAATTGTCAACAATACACACCTGTCATGGGAACCAGACCAACTCTATGAGGTAGACAACTGTGCTGCCTATGAACACCTGGAGGGTTGAGACCTATGACTGCAGCTATGTAACATAAGGAAAGTACACTGAGCTGACAAGCATGTCACCAAGTACCATCCAAAATATAGTCAGGACAACACATCAGTACCCCGAAGCAGCTTTGGGAAATTACATATGCATTAGGTACGACAGCATGCACTACAGGGATGGAACTATACTGACAAACTGACTTCTTCTTTTTTCGGCTTTTCCCTGGTTAGGGGGTCACCACAGCAGATCACCTGTCTGTTCATGATTGGCAGTGGAGTTTTACAGTTTTGAGTTGCCAGCCCGGCAGCCAACCTTCCAAGGAAGGCACACACATGCATGCACTCATGCCTAGGACCAATTTAGAGTATCCAGTTGACCTACAGTATGTCTTTGGGATGTGGGAGGAAACCCATGTGACCACAGGGAGGTCATGCAGACTTTGCACAGAAGGCACCCCTGCCGAGGATTGAACCAGACAACCTCTTGCTGTGAGGCAGCAATGCTAACCACTGCACCACCAATGCAGCCTTGTACTGACAAACAGACACTGGTGTGAAAGTGCATACCCACAACCAATTGAACCACAGTCACAGCTGCATACCGGGAAGCCTATCAAATACAACAGTATAATGGCTGTGTAGACAGATATACCCTTAATGAGTGTCACACAATACCCCCTACATATACTGTGCCAGATCGCAGTGTAGCTGGAACTCTGGGGTGGTATGGGACATATCTCAAAATTCCCATACAAACATATACTGCTGATAGACCACCCTCAACACATGTGACAACAATCTCCTAAATTCCCCATATGTCTAGCCTATGGGGGTAGGGTTGCAAAACGGATGCCTTTCCTTACACAGAAAAACATCCAGGGCCAGACAAACATTGCCAAACACTACATCAAGTCTCCTAAAAGTATGTTGGACAATATGTCATGGTTTGATGAGACCACGGTTGAACCTTTCGCTCACAATTCTAAAAGGTATATTTCACCCAAAACAACACTCTGCATCACCAAAAGAACACCATCACGCCAGTGATGCATGGTGATGGCAGTATCATGCTTTGGGGTTGCTTTCCTTCAGCTGGAAATGGGGCTTTAGTCAAGATTGAGGTAATTATGAACAGTTCCAAATACCAATCAGTTTTTTCCCAAAACATTCAGTCATCTGCTAGAAAGCTGAAGATGAAGAAGGATTTTACTTGTCAACATGACAATGACCCCAAGTATACATTCAAATCAACAAAAGAATGGCTTCACCAGATGAAAATTACAGTTTGGGAATATCCTAGCCGGAGCTCAGACCTAAATCCAATAGGAAATCTGTGAGTTGACCGGAATAGGCCAGTGTACAAGGGATGCCCTCAGAAGTTGACAGATTTGGAGTGTTGTTGCAAGGAAGAGTGGGCAACTATTGCCAAGTAAAGAGGTGCCATGCTGATGGACTTCGACCCAAGAAGACTCAATGCTGTAATTATTTCTACATGTGCTTCAACAAAGTATCAGTTTAAGGGTGTGCACACTCATGCAACCAGCTTATTGTACTTATATGAATTTGCATATGCATTCCTCTAACAGATTGTTATGTTTTTCAATTGAATTGTACAGGCTATAGGTCACATTAAAGGTGGGAATTGGTTTGAAATGAGTTATTGTGGTGTCATGTTTGGATAGCACAAAGACCAGGCATTGTATCAGGGGTGTGTACACTTTATATATCCACTGTAGCTGTATGGACTCAGCAATACCTGACCTGTAAAACCCGCCTCCACCAAGGTAGAGCAATGCCCTTTGGTGGACAGTAGCAATTCCTATATTGGCTATACAGGGCCACATAGGTGCAGGCAACAACTTGGAAGCATGTCCATCTCTATCTGAACACGCATATAAGGTCACACGTGAATCAATGTAAGGCTAACTATGAGTACAAATCATACACATCCACACCAAAAAGGCCAATCACAAAGCTGTCTCCACATACGTTGTCAGTCTCAGAGGCAACAATACAATTCACCTTGCACTGGTGGGCA
This sequence comes from Protopterus annectens, assembly GCF_019279795.1. Taxonomy (NCBI): domain Eukaryota; kingdom Metazoa; phylum Chordata; order Ceratodontiformes; family Protopteridae; genus Protopterus; species Protopterus annectens. The sequence continues at coordinate 561,810,224 of NC_056725.1, forward strand.
ATCACACCTATTACACTACTCACATATCCCAGAGCTCTATATTGTTAGTTACATGTAGTAAAACTGGTTGCAATGCATGATGTTGAGAGCCGTGTGTCATGCATGTCAACATTTGGGTAATGTGATGTCTGTGTAACAGGTTTGTGCCACCTCACCTGTAAGTGTGTGTGTGTGTTGTGATTATGTGTGTGTGTGTGTGTGAGTGTGTGTGTGTGTGTGTGTGTGTGTGTGCGTGCGTGCGTGTGTGCGTGTGTGTGTGTGTGCATGCATGTGTGCATGTGTGTACCAGCCAACCTCAAAGTGCAGGTATTAATGTACATATGTTGACTTCCCTCAGGTGGTGATAGGGTTCGGGGTCCCTCCCACTTGGAAATTAATATTGTCTGCAGATTCTGACAATGATGATAGGAATAGTGAGGTACAACTGGGGTTGTCAGGGGCTGAATCTGTGCTATTGGTTGGCATTCCACTCTTGTCAACACCATCCCCACACACAGTGACAATGCCCGCACATACCCCATCACCAGTGTCCACAGATGATGGGCAGTTTGCAGGTGGTGGCATGGAACAGAGGCTAGTGTGGTGACTATGGCAGGTGTGAGTGTAGACACTGTCCATAGCCAGAGTGCAGGTGAGGTCCCACACAGGTGGATGGACAGGGATGCTTGCAGGAGGGCTGCTGCTCATCAAGCCACTGTCACAACTGCCACAGCAGGTGTCACCAGATGCACGTTTCAGGCTGTCATGGATGCACAGGCATGTAGTGAATGCTACACCAGAGAAATACTCAGAGTGTTGGATGCAACTCTTCCTAATTTCTGTGGCGACATACATGACCTTGTTGAGGCCAAACATCACAATACTGAGGTCATGAGCAGATGGTGGGGTGAATCCTTGGCAATCTACAACTGTGGCATTTCTGTGCTACAGCATGTGGTTGGAGATGGACATTGGCTACATGGACGTAGATCAGCACCAACAACAGTTGAGAGTCTAGAAGCCCATGCACCTTCACATTCCCATAGTGGCAGTGACACCAGTACTACTGAAGGGGGGTTGCTGTCCACATCACACTGGAGCAGGCCATGGGCACGTGGTCCTGCCCAGTCCCGTCAGGGGTGCAGATCCAGCAGACAGCAGTCACCATCAGGAAGCAGTACTGCATCTGTCCTTGTCTCTGGTGGTGCCAGTGATGCACCCAGCAGGACTGGTTCCCATGTCCATGGCCGGAGACAGTGAACTGGACACCCCAACATGTACAATCCACAGCTGTCCAACATACCCCTGTGTGGGGCAGCCGCATGGCATGACTGCGTGCATACATACACACACACAGCTGTATCACAGGCAATTCACCTACACACATACACACACACACACACACACACACACACACACACACACACACACACACACACACACACACACACACAGCACCTCTGCACAGCCCATCTATTGGATACCCCTCCAAACACACACACATGATTTCAACTGTATGGCCCAGCAGGGATATGCTAATATGGGTCTGATGCACATGGTGAATATAGTACAGTGTAGCTATGTAATACTATGTAAGGTGTTGTCTGCTTGCATTTGTTAAGGATACACATACAGGAGTATGTACCTTATTAGCTAGGATGCATTACTGCTGTTAGTACCACTGACTGAATGTAGTCTGACATGCTATATTCTGTTTGCGTTCCAGGTGTCTGTGTGTCTGTAGGCTGTGGCCCTCCAGTCATTCCCAAGAGGGAGTATGGTAGAGTGTGTACAGCTTTATATGTACATGTACCAGGTGTGTATACTTGCAACAGTGTGTGAGGGACACTGTTGTCAGACAGTGTGACCTTGCATACATACTCCTTGTCACAGACAGGTAGCCTTCAGACATGTCACCTCAGTGTTGTGTAGTACCACAGGCTCATACATGCAGAACAGGTTATTGCAATACTGTCAGCAGGTCCCTCACAAGTGTAGCCATTACATTAACTGCAACAGATTCACCTGTCAGCACCTGTTGGCCCTGCCATTTCTTTCCCATACACTCAACTCTGATGCAGTTGATGAGGACGTGCATGATACTGTGTATGACAGGTTTGTGGTATGTATTCCTGAGTTCACTGGGTGGAACAGGGAGACAAAATAGTATATCCTTTGCATACACACAGTAAGAGCTGACACAGGGGATGTGCACACAGTAACACAAACACAGCTGGCAGTAGCCAGATTAGTAAACCTTCATTTCCACTTTGATGTACTGTAGTATTACATAGACATGACATGCTCCAGATAGATTATATGTATGTGACATAACACACTAACTCTTACAACATGTAATGTTGTGAATGCCTTCATGGATGGGGAGATAACACACCAGAAATAGTATGTGGAGTCATGTATTGCTCCTACAAGCCAGGACAAGTAATAATGTAGCAGATGTTGCATCAGCATGATGTTTAATCAGGTATGATACCTGATGCTGGCATGTGTCACTATACTCACTGTGGCCAATTTGGCAGCAATAGTACATACACGGGCATTGTTAAGGAACACAGACCACATATAGGTTGCAGACAATTGGATATTCCATACACATATGTACAGAGGACTGGTATGGCCTGCACAATGGTTTAGCATGCTGCATGTGCGGCAGATGCCGTTACCATGCTATATAAAGTAATGCCATCAGGAGGTGGTAAACAGGTGTGGATGGTAGACACACGAAAATGGTGTCAGCCAAACAGGATATAATCTTCACCTAAATACACACACAGTTGCCAATATTGGGATTAGAACCTCTACCTATCTAGTTATTACTACTATGGTGTTATGCAGTTATTAGATGCACCACAGAGCTTACATAATTTCATCTCGTCTCAAGGTAGTTCTAAGGTGAATGACATCAGCAGACCTATTAAAGTAGGGTGATGGGAAGTTTACAGGGTGGTACACAATTCAAAATGGTATAACCCACACAGTATATGATTCATACACACACACACACACACACACACACACACACACACACACACACACACACACACACACACACACTTGCCAGTATTGAGATTAGAACCCTGCCTATCTAGTTATTTGTACTACAATGTTACACAGTTATTGTATTTGCTACAGAGCTTATTGGGCTGACAACTGGCCAAAGGTGCTGATAACTGCACAGCTGAGGTAAACTATTACAGGTGCCAGAAAGTCTGCCTCCAGATTTATCATTGGATGTTGCTATTTTTTTCTGTCTTGCATATCAAATAGCTTAATAGCTTTACACTTTAACAGGTTTTTGTATCAGTTATTCTAGCACACATGAGAGCCATCAGCAGTAGTCATTCCTAACATATTTAGCTCCAGTACTTAGTAGTTATGACAATCCTTCCTGGCATGATTAAAGTGCAGTTCTCTGTCCTTTTGCCCATTAACCTGGTGCACTTGGGCATTCTGATGCATTGTTGCAACTGCCTCATGTACACAGACAACCATCTCCTCTAAACTCCCAACACTAAGACTTGTGAGACATACCCCTCTATCACCAAATTGGAAGATGTGCACTCTCCAGTGAGGACTGGACTAGCTGGTCAAGAGGAGAAAGATCAACACCTGCACTACACAACATGGAACACATACCCCTCCAGAACACACACTATCACAGCTCTGACATGCAAACAAAAACCACACACCCAACTTCACAGAGGCACTCAATAGACATTTACTCAAACAGCAGAGACCACCAAGACAGACACCCACTCGACCACCACAACACAGCACAAACCACAGGACACATATCTCAGCTACACAGTGTGCCCCTCAACCTAAGTCCCAAAGGCTAACCCCTTGTCCAATACAGTAATCATAGGTGACTCAATAGTGAGGCACCCAGAAGAACCACTCACTAGGCTGAACACGGAGAAGGTAGCAGTCAGCTGTCTATCAGGTGCCAAAATCCAACACATAATACACCCAGTCAGGTCACTCCACAACAACTACAAGCATCACTCTGTCATCGTCCATGTGTGTGTGAATGACCTGAGACACACCTCCCTTTACTACTTGAAAAGAGACATTGTGGGGCACTCAGATTATGCCAGGCAGGTATGACAGTAGCCCTGAGCAGTATACTACTGTCATCCAGAATTATACCACAATACCAACAAATGAATTGACTTCAACAATTGGCTTAAGTGTCTGGAGTCATTCTCAGAGGATCCAGTATCTGTCTGCTTGGGATGACATGATTGACAGACTGTGATGGCTTGCTAGAGGTGGCCTGTATCTGTCACCACTGGCTAAGTGTCTTGCCACTCATATAGTGCCTTTGTAGGTGGTGTTCCAAATCAAATTACCACCGTAAAAACTATACATAAATGCAATCTGAGGGTCATGCTCCTCAACACTAGACAGCTATATCTCAAGATGTAGTCACTTGAAGCACTCCTCAAAATGGAGAACATTGACATTTGTAATGGAGACCTGCTTTACAGCAGCAGACAGCACCCCTGCATTACCAGGCTATGACTCATTCCACACCTGTCAGCCACAAAACATGGACCACAGCTCCAAAGGCAGTGGTGTCTCTATATTCATACAGGATATGCATGCCTCCAGACTAGTATCTGAGCATAATGCATCTGAGATACTTCAAGTACAACTGACACTGGGTAATAGTGCAATCCAGGTCATAGCCTGCTATAGGTCCCCATCCCTCTACCTAGACTCTCAATCCACATTCCTCAACACCCTGGAATCTATCAAGGTCCAACCCAACACTCTCATACTAGGAGACTTCAACTACCCCTCCATCAACTGGAAATATACTCAAGTACCAATACACTGGGCCAACACTTCCTGGAATTCATCAGTTCCAATGCCCTGTACCAGCTCATTCTTGCACCCAGTAGAGGAACCAACATCCTTGACCTGTGTTGATTACTAACATATGGGACTGTTGCTTGACAACTGCAGGCAATGCCTACCTAGTCAGATCCAACATAGAGTAATCTCCATGGAAATCCACATTTCACCCACACTCCCCACAAAGGTAACCACCTTGAAAAACTTCTCTAAAGCTGACTTTGGACTCCTTAAAACAGAGGTGGCTAACTTCACAGTACCCATGCCAATGGAAAATACCTGCAGCACTGCCTAATCATACACAAATGCACTGTACAAACATGTACATCAATGCATGGAACTATCCATACCCAACACAACCATGACACTCTCCTCCAAACACTGGAGGCTAATGTGGTGGTCCTCTGCCATTAATAACCTGTACAACAAAAGGAAGAAACTGTTGTTGACAACGGTGGAGTCCCAACAGTGGCAAAACTCCCTTATTATTCTGAACAACAACTTGAGATCTCTCATGAAATCATCTAAAGTCAGCTATAACAGCAGAATTGCAGCAGACACTGACAACAATCACAAAGCCTTTTACACTTATATCCATAACCTCCATGGCAATACCCAGAAGTGCTCTGAGTTACTGCAAAATGCTACCTCTTATACTGAGCCAAAAGATATTGCCATATTCCATTTATAGGTTCCATTTAGAGGCATCCTTGAAATATAAGATAGTCCCTAGGGGACCGAGGGTATTAACAATGCCTACCAATGGAGATACTTACCCTGATCTATTACAAAAATGGCAGCATCTTAATCTACAATTGAGTTATGACTATATACACCTTTTAATTGAATATTTTTTGCCTCAAGAAAGAACTTTAGCTGAATATATAGACAAACTACAGAATGAACTGTTTCCTAACTTTTCTGTGGAAGTTATTGGCACTAAAATCAATGATTTATATGATAGTGTTATGGGCTACAAGAACAGACTTCAGAACATTAAAATGAAAAAAACTGCAGAGAGATGTCAAAGATTTTCAGTGGAAAGAAGTCTTCTCATGGCCGAAGAGGTCTGTCTCCTTTGCAGGGGTATCTAATGATAGCATACATGCTTCCAACCAAGGAAATATAGAGAGCACTGTCTCTTTAACATCCAGCCTGGCTAGAGAATCTTCAAATACTTCTGACGTGATGACGCAGCACATTACTACACCTTTTGTTATACGAAAGGAGAAGGAGAAGGAAAATATAGCTTCAGCTCATCTCTCGAAGGATAATAGTAAAGCGAATAAAATTAGCAACAGTGAAGCCTCTACTTCATCTTTTTTAGGTCTGAAAAAGACTATACAGGCTTCTATTTTACCTTTTGTGCTAAACAATGCCCTGCCAATAAGGGAAAGATCCAAAAGCAGAGGGAAAAAAGGAAGATATCATCAGATGCAAGAGGGACTAGCACGCCAAAACAGAATGACGACTCACAGCAGAAATGTCAAGACTTGGTAATTAACCTTTCTAATTCTGAATTAACTAGAGCATAAATATCTCTCCTGAATAAGGGTTTATCCTTTATTCCAGTGCAGAGAACAGTCGTGACTGATCTGTTGAAAGAACTGGGACTGTTTTGGCACACACTAACACTCAAAACCATGTTTAAAGATACAGGTATTTCACCTGAAACCTCTTTTCAAAAAACTGAGTTTATACGTACCTAAAGTTCATCCTATTGTGGAAACATTTGTACCAGTATGTGAAAAATATATTAGAGATGTTTCTAGTGAGAAAAGACCAGCTATGTTTAATAACTTAGATAAATCTAAAAATGAAGCCCAAATCCAATTGAAGGCATTGTCCAGCATTGAAGTTAGACCTGCGGACAAGGGGGGAAGTGTTGTAGTCATGGAGAAACAATTCTATATACAACAAATGATGTTTCTCTTAGATGATGTAGATACATACTTACACATCTCCAGTACACAGGTGAAAGGTATTATTGATAGGGTGTTTGCATATATTTTTGATCTATTTGTGTCACAACAAATCACTGAGGAACTACTTAATTACTTCCACGTAGAGCATCCAGTTATACCCATGATCTATGGGTAACCCAAGGTACACAAAAACATGACTGAGCCACCTATGAAACCCACTGTATCCAGCAGAGGATGGGCCACATAAGCAATATCCATCTATGTAGAGAAGCAATTACACCCTGTGTTAGAAACTTGTAATACTGTTTTAAGATATGTTTCTAACTTCTCTCCATAAGAAGATGGCAGAGATAAATGGTGAATATATATTTGTTACCATGGATATCACATGCCTTTTTATAGTAATACCTAATGCCTGGGGCATTGAAAGGGTATGTGACTTATTAAATACTAAAAAAAACTATACATATACTAAAGTGAACTTGATATGTAGCTTACTGGAGATAATTCTTGAAAAGGATGGCGTAGCAATGGGCACAGCATATGCCAATAGCTACATCAACTTAGCTCTAGTCTCATGGGAGATGAATTATCTGTTGCATGGGAATGATTTTGTAGATAGTATCATCTGGTATGTACGATTTGTGGATGATGTCTTCCTTCTGTGGGGAGACACTAGTAGTAGACAGGAACCTTTTATTGAACATTTACACAGTACTACTGATTTTCTAAGATTTACATATAATTCTTCATCTGATACCACTAACTTTATTGATGTGACTATAAATAAAATATCATCTACACAATTAGTTACCAGCCTATATAGAAAACCAGTAGAAAAAAATAGCATTCTACATAAAACTAGTATGCATCCCAAACATGTTAACAAGAATGTAGTCAAAGGACAATTTATGAGAATGAGTAGACTGCATAATACAGATGATGGGTTGGATCAAGCAGTTTCCACCTTAAAGAATGAATTTATAGATAGAGGCTACAATGCAGTAGCTATAGGAAACAAGTATTATTGATATGTATGAAGGACCTAGTCACAGAGGCAAATTGTTTTTCTCAGAGAGTACGAATGACATACATAATATACAAAATGAAAGTAGACATAAAGTTAGGTTTCCTATTTCCTATTTTAGTGATATCAAGATGTTTTGTGAAATATTTGAATGGAACTGGAATATTTTAAATTCTATTGAAGAACTGGATGGTGTTATAGACAAGAGATCGTGTTTTTCTTTTAAAAATCAAAAATCTCTAAAAAGACAATTATGTTATAAACCATTGGCTAGCAGAAATAATAATATGCTGTCTCAGAGAACAGGAACATTTCCCTACAGGAACTGATGGCATGTAAGTTTATTTACTCTAACACTACATTCACACATCCAAGCCAGAAGTTTGTCACAGACATTGGCTTCTATGCTGATTGTAAAACACAACACTTAGTGTACCTTAACTTCTGCAAATTGCCTCACAGCAAGAGGTTCTCCCGTTCGATTCTCAACTGGAGTGCGGGGAGTGCCTTCTGTGTGGAGTCTGCATGTCCTCTCTGCGGTTGGGTGGGTGTTCGAAAGACATGCGTAAATGGGCGTGCCTTCGTTGAAGGTTGAACATTGAGCTGGCACCTCGGCATTCATCAAAATCTACTGCCAATCATTAGCGGACCGGAGTTCCGCTGTGGTGACCCCTAACTGGGAAAAGCCAAAAGACAACATTTTATGTTGGTAAAACCAACAGAAGTTTCAAAGAACGCATTCTAGAGCATTTAAGAGATATAAATAATGCTAAAGAAACCAGTGCCTTAGCAAGACATGTTCAAGCAGAAGGCTCTCAACATTTTTCTAACTTTTTAGTGCTAGAAATTATAGAACAAAGTATGAGGGGCGATGACATTAAGAACAAGACGGAAGCAGCAGAACAAAAATGGATTTTGCTGCTGCAGGCAGATAAACTACCAGGGATTAATGGTGCAGTGTCACTTAAGCCCTTCCTTAAAGCCAAACCACTTAAACACTAAGCTTTTTGAAAGATATTTATTGCTATTCAGCTTAGCTGTTTTTTATAACTTTGCTGTTTTATTAGTTTTTAGGGTTTTACATTTTTTGACAGAATCTATTTACTGTGTTTTTAAGTGCTTAATTAATTTGATTAAGAGACTTGATTGGTTTACTTTAATTGTTGATTTGATGAGATACTATTTATATAAATGCTATGAGTATTTCATTTGAATGTATGTCTGAAGAAGCGGTCAGTTACAGATCATGAAAGCACTTACTTTGTGTATTAAACAATGTTGGTTTCAACTATATACTCTTCAGCTGTGATCTGTTCAATTTTTTATTATATTTATATACCTGCATTGTCCACGGGGAAGAATACAGCTTCCATGGAACCCAAAATTATTCCTGGCTGTGTTCTACATGAACTACAAAAATTTCTAGCACCACATCTGTGTGCCCTGTTCATTCACAGCCTAACCTCAGACTTTGTCCCTCCAAAATGGTGCACTGCTACAGTCATCCTTCTCCATAAAGGGGTAGCAACTACAGACCCTGGTAATTATTGGCCCATTAACCTGATGAGTCTGATATGTACAGCTATGGAATGCATCATCAGGGACCTGCTGCATCACCAGGGACCTAATCGATAAGCCTATAGTTAATCTCCTAACTCTGGACCCCACATAGTTTGACTTTGTGAAAGAGAGATCATGGCTGCTCAACCTGGTTGACTTCTCTGAGTCAGTCACCAAGGCTGTGTATGACAGTAAGGCACTGCATACAGCCTACATCAATCTGGCCAAGGCTTTTTATACCATTCCTTAGTCAGGAATTATTGATGAACCCACAAAACTAGGCATCAACCCCTATATCACTGGGGGGGGGTTGCAAATTGGCTTATACATTGAACACACAGTGTGAAAGTAGCAAGCTCCAAGTCAGACTGCCAAGCACTCACAACTTGAGTCCAACAAGATCACTCCTGGGTACTCTCCTGTTCAGCATCTATGTCTCAGGAGTCCAGGCCAACACAAAGGAACACTGGCTGACCAAGTTCACAGATGACTGCAAGCTGGGAGCAATCATTAACTCCACAAATGATGCAGACATCCTACAGAAAGGCCTCACTGAAACCACTGACTGGCGTGGAAACCATGGCCTGAAGCTTAACACCAAAAAGTGCATAATTAGTCCCTTTGGTAAAAACTCAATTCCCATTAAGTACCACATGGATAGGAGCCCACTGAACACTAGGCATTATAAGAGATCTGGGGACACAGGTTGATAGCAACGTTTCCTTTAACCACCACATTCCCACTGTGGTCAGGAAACTTCAATGTGGCATATCTCATTACCAAGGTTTTTGCATCCAGGTAAAAAGAGGTCATTATCTCTGTGTACTCTTCCCTCATTAGACCAATCATCAAGTATAATGGCCCATTTGGCATGTACCTCACTAGACACCTGCAACAGCTGGAGAGGCCACAGAAGTACCTCACAAAGAGGATCCTAGACATTAAACACATGTCCTACACAGGCAGATACAAAATACTCCAGCTATTCTCTGTCTCATATCAAATACTTAGAGGCAAGCTCTGCTTGACTTGCAAAGCCATGTCTGACCCAGCTCTTCTAGAAATGCTATATCTAAAGACATCCCAATCCCTCTGCACCATACACTGCAGAAACCCTGACCTCATTACCACAATCAACACAACATGTTGCAGAGACAGGTTCCTCACCCAGATACTGCACATACCCTTCCCATACATGTCAAGCAAAGCACCTAAATGACCCTGTTTCAGAGAAATCTTGATGAGTGGATGGGTAATAGAAAGTTCACCAGAGGGATGACTCCAGTGGCTCTACTTGACAGAGGCACTGGGAACAAACTTTAAGTGGCACAATGGCAGGGAATTTCTATGGGCTAGGCTTATAAAGGCTCCAGGGTGATTAGCCTAGTACACACCTATGAACCTATAAGGGGAGTGACACCTGCATGACTGTTAAAGTAGGCCAGTGGGTGGGAAACTTATCAAAATACTTCTTCCTACAAACATGCACACTTATATTTGCCAAATCTGAGAGTAGAACCCCTACCTATCTAGTTATTTGTACTATAGTGTTACACAGTTATCACATGTGCTACATAGCTTATTGGGCTTACAACTGTCCAAAGGTGCTGATAAGGGAGATGACATCAGCAGAACTGATAACTTATGGCAGTGGGTGGGAAACTTATCAAAACACTTATCCCTATAAACATACAGACTTACACACCCACACACACATTTGCTAGATCTGAGAGTAGAACCCCTACCTATCTAGTTATTTGTACTATAGTGTTAACCAGTTATCGCACATGCTACAGAGCTTACTAGGCTGACAACTGTCCAAAGGTTCTGATAAGGGGGATGCCATCAGTAGGAATAATAAAGTAGGGCAGTGGGTGGGAAACTTATCAAAATACTTCTTCCTACAAACATGTACACTTACACATACACTTCTACACCGACACACATATTTGCCTGATCTGAAGGTAGAATGCCTGCCTATCTAATGATTTGCACTTTAGTGTTACACAGTTATCGCACATGCTACAGAGCTTACTGGGCTGACATCTGGCTAAATGTGCTGATAATGGGAATGACATCAGCAGGAGTGATAAAGTAGGATAGTGGGTGGGAGACAAATCAAAATACGTCTTCTTACAAACATACACACACACTCATTTGCCAAATGTGAGATTAGAACCCTTGTCTAGCTAGTGATTTGTATTATCATGTTACACAGTTATCACATGCACTACGGAGCTTACTGGGCTGACAACTGGCCAAAGGTGCTGATAAGAGGAATGACATCAGCAGGTCTGATAAAGTGGGGCACTGGGAAGTGTTGTGGGTGGGAATGGCCTAAAACTGTTTCACCTACAAACAAACAAACACACACTCCCTCACTCTCGCATACACAACTCTCACTCAGACACACATTTACCAGCATTGGGTTTAGAACCCCTACCTATCTAGTTATTTGTATTATAGTGTTATGCAGTTATCACATGTGCTACAAAGCTTATAGGGGTGACTGGTGTCCAATGGTACTTCTAAGGTGAATGAAAGTGGCAGATTTTGTGAAGTAGGTGAAGTGTACTGAGTGTGAAGAATCTCCTAATACATAGACCTACAGACAGACAGACAGACACACACGCACACATGCACACACACACACACACACACACACACACACACACACACACACACACACACACACACACACACACACACACACACACACACACACACACACACACACACACGCACACACACACGCACACATGCAAGTGATGTGATGTTATAAACCCAACCTCAGTACTGCTACACAACGGGACTCACCTTTTATGCTGGCATGTGTAACTGTTTACAACTGGTATGCCACTGTCCACAGCAGGACATCACTGTATGCCATTCAGGGTATCTGTGTGTGTGACTCACTCTGTGTTCCCCTCTGTCTCTCTCTCTCTATCACTGTCTGTCTCTCAGTTCCCCACATCTACGTGTGTATGCTTGACATATGTTATCTGTTGCTATTATATAAGTGTGTGTGTGTGTGTGTGTGTGTGTGTGTGTGTGTGTGTGTGTGTGTGCATGTGTATCTCATGCAACAGATGCAGAGATATCACATATGGCCCACCTACAGCTAGCTGAGGGTAATCCTGTCTGGTGTGTGTGTGTGTGTGTGTGTGTGTGTGTGTGTGTGTGTGTGTGTGTGTGTGTGTGTGTGTGTGTGTGTGTACACAATACAGTCATATATTCTGTCGTTTTTAATTTCTCCAAGTCTTTTGGGTTTCTAATACCGTGACGGGATTGGACCCCATTCCTAAGTCAAAGTATGATTAAAGTTCATGAAATTAGTATTGTTACACTCTTTAATGTTAGCCAAAAGTGCTCTTCGCAGCACCCACAAGTTTGCCCAGTAATAACTCCTTCTGCAATTCGTACGGTGTTACATGAATTGGTAACATATCTAAATATGATTGTAAATTCTTTTTTATAAGACCAGTTGCTCCTACTACTATTGGAACTGTCTGGGTATCATTCTTCCACATGGCTCTCACTTCTGCTTGCAGATCAAGGTATTTTATGACTTTGTGTCTCTCTGTATGCAAGACACTGTAGTTACTAGGTGTGGTGATTTCAATGATCAATGCTACTTTTGTCTTCTTTTCTTGGACTACTATATCCAGTTTTCTAGCATGTATCTTTTGGACTGTTGGTATTGGGTGATCCCATGTGATGTAAACTTCATTATTTTCTATGATTCTCTGTGGCTTATGTTTCCACTGTTTTTCAGCCACTTTGATACCATAATGTTTGCACAATCTCCAGTGTAACAATCTCGCCACATTATTATGCCTTTCAGTATACAGTCCCTCTGCCATTAGAGAGTCACAACCAGCGATAAGGTATGTGACTGTTTCCAATTCGGTTCCACAAAACCTACATATGTTTGTTTCTCCCACATGTTCAATGGACTTAGTAAATAAGCATGTATGTAGCCCACTATCTTGGGCTGCCAATATTAACCTTTCCTTTCTTGATGTAAATTTACCTCTCCTTAACCATTCTTATGTTCATTCTTGATCAACATGAGGCTCTTCCAGAAGTTTTCTATACTTGCAACTATATTTATGTTTTTTCCAGATTTCTTGCCTTCTCACCTGGTCCTTCACCTTATATTCTTTCTTTTGTTTTTTAGCACATTCAGTTACTGCCTGTTTTTTATCCACTTATGGTTTGGTTTCCATTCCTGCTTATATATTCCAATGTGGGTTCCAACATGTCCTGTGATTTTCTAAGTTGTGGGTTCCAACATGTCCTGTGATTCTCTAAGTGTAGGAGCATGCCCAGTGTAATCTTCTATAATTAGAGTGGGACTCCATTCAAGAGATAGGTGTACTCCAGTCCAGGGTTTTGTTTACTGCAGACATACCTCTCAGGAGTACACAGGTCTTTCCTCAGGGTACTTGTTTTGTTTAGTAGACATTTTCTGACATATCTGTAGTCTGCAACTGAAATGTATTGTGTCATTACCTAGTGCCAGACATCCTCAGATCATCACAGTGCTTTACCAGAGGAATACTAATTGTATGACGCATAGGCAAATATTAAGAGGGTAGCTATGTAAATTCTTGCCCAACAAGGCCATTTGTGGAGTGTGGCTACAGCAAGTTTTGTAATGACATGGCTGTGTAAACAGTCCAGCAACCTGGTGATATACTGGCTGGGGATCTCCTGCTTGTGTGTTATCTTTCTAACCTGAGACGTCATATGCTTGTGTGGGCATACGTCTCACCTGTACATTTTGTGGCAGGTTGTCCAGGTATTTGGCTAGTGTTTTCATCCTTTCTACATAAACGTGTGCTTTTAAGGCAAGTTAATTACATAAAATTGAAGAGTAATGTTACAAAATAATGATAGACATTACTGTTCCAGACTACATAACCTTCAGACAATTCCTGCTACTGGAAACCCCTCACCCTACCAACATTTCTCAGTATGTAAGGGCAATATTTCCAACACATGCCTATCATTGTGCCTTTGTTCCACTTTTATTTCTGCCTTTGCCCAGACATTTTGCTATCAGAGGTTGGGAGCTATGGGTGTGGGCAGACAGTACATTCAACTGTGCAGGCATGTCCATTATTTGTAAAATCATACATAAGTAAAAAGGTTTATTGAGAATCACCACTGGCAACAATACCAAAAGGCAGTTATATTAACAAAAGCCTTGGCACATCTGCTGCACAGCCTTCAAGAAGTCCATTATATGTGTATTATATTCCACATAGCACTGTGACTTACAGGTATGTCAGTGACAGAGTAGTAGGAGTCACTGACATGCATAACAGTTGGGACTGCAGTTATCTGCACATGGCCATGTCAAAGACAGCACTGTACCTAGGGCACTACAAGACAACAGTCAGGAGAATGTGCTGGCCAGATCCTGACAGTATTGACCAGACATACAATAGCACATTGGTCCCTGCATATTGTGGACAGGCAACATGTTTTAATGTGTATTGGTACAGCCCTGCCAATGTGTGCTCTGCTGCTATTTCCCTGCAAACATACATGTTGCTGCATTTGTGTGGGTATATGGAGGGGGCACACCTGTCAACTGTACATATTTGCACAGACTGTGCTGATATTTGCTCTACATTTTGGTTCCATTTACCATACTATTGTCCCCTGTCTTGGGGACTAGAGGCATATCAGTAAAGGGCACAGGTCAGATTGCAATGGCATACATTTGAGTTTCAGAATTCTTACCCTTCATAGCCTTACTGCAACTGTGGGCCCTGCTGTGCTATCACAGTGTGAGTCTGTAGGTGGGTAATTCAACATTGCCACCATTTGTGTGCCTTTACTAGACATTTCTCTCTGGTGTTCTACAGCCAAGCCCAGGGCATACTGGGCATGCCTCTGTCTGCCTACAGGAGCAGGCTCAGGGGCCTTCTCCTGTGAGTCCCTCCGTGCCTGTGGGGACCTGGGGGGGCAGTGTGGCCTATCTCTGTGCTGTTCTTACTGCAGCTCTTTCCACAGGATCATATTGTGTAGCATGACACATACTATGGACATGTGTGCACATGTGACTGGAGAGTACTGCAAGAATCCACCGGATATGTCAAGGCAGTGGAACCATGATTTGAGCATCCCAAACACATGCTTTATAATGATCCTGGTTTGTGCATGTGCCTCATTATGGTGTTCTTGAGTGGGTGTGTGTGCATTTTTGATGGGTGTCATCATCCACGGCTCCAGTGCATAGCCAGCATCCTCCACCAGATGGCCATATGGGATGTCCCCATTGGCAAATGCCTGGTACAGATGTGATGAATGCCAGATGTGGGAGTAGTGATAGCTTCCAGGGCTGCCAGCACACACATTCATGATAATGCCCTGGGCATTGCACATGACCTAGCAGTTGATGGAGGGGAAGCCTTGCGGTTTATGTAGACCCTAACCTGTTAACCGGGTGGTGCTTTGATGTGGATGTGCGTGAATTCTATGGCACCCAGTACCTCTGGATATTCTGCTACACGGTGGAAGTGATGAATATTGCTGATCCTCTTCTCATGGGTGTTGAGGAAGTAAATGTGCTCACCGGCGTGTGGTAGCATGGTATCCAGGAATTGGTGGGGTACCCTGGATGCAGATGCCTGTGAGATCCCCATGATGTCTCAGGTAGGTCTTTGGAAAGTACCGGTAGCTAGAATTCTTAAGACTACATATACCTTGGTATCCACTGGGATGGGTTCCCCTCTGTTGATTCTACATCTGAGTTGATGCTGGCACAGCTTGATGATTTGCTGAAGGATGTCTGTCTCTGTCCAGCCTGTAATGCTCTATTATCTCCAGATCATGTAACCCCTGTTATGTTACCCTGGGTCTGAACACTTTTTTCCTCTTCCTTGGTCTGTTGTGATTGTCACCATTATCCTCCTCTCCACTGTCAGCCTCTAGCACATACTGATGGATCAAAGCAATGGCAGCCCCCAACATTTTTCCAGTTAAAATTCCCTTGGATGTGTACACCAATGGTGCAGAGTTTGTTGGAAAAAACAGTCAGTAAGGTGTTTCCATACTTTATACTGTTGTGTTGCAGAGGCTGCCTGTATGCTTGGCTGACTATGATGCATTCCACCTGCCAGCTATGATATTTGTACTTGATTGCTTTAATTCTGCTATTTTTCCTTTTTTGTTTTCTTTTTCGCCTTCCCATTTCCTTCCCTTTTAAGCTCAGATGAGCGCCGCACAAACGTGGTGGCCAAATGTAAGCAGTCCTGCTATTTCTGTTTTTGTTTTGTTTGT
>NC_056725.1:561829391-561849391 GCF_019279795.1 Protopterus annectens
CGCAAAGCACAACACAGACAGAAAGCGGTGAAGGAAGCTACCTGGTAAAATGAAATCTGCCGTTGTTCCTCTTCCTACATGTCATTCCCAAAGTGGCAAAATAGTACTTAAGAATTCACACACCCCTTTTACTTAAGCAGAAAGTCATTTCGCGATCAGATTATCAGTTACAGGTTACAAAATCTGGTTGCGATAATACGTAAGTACCAAATAATGTAATTGTAAAATGACAGTGCACCATAATGGGTTAAAAGTGAATAACTTAGTTCATACCATGTTACAGTGCTATACAGAATGTTTTCCTGTTCTGTACAGTCTTTGGTATATCACATCTAAAGCCCAGAAATTCTGAGGAAATTAATGATTAGGCATAAAACATTATGAATCCGAAGGGCAGCTATCTTTCACATCTTGCCTTATTTTAAAGACTTCAGTTTCTCATCCATCAGGAAATGTGTCACACATGACATGTTAAATCACTCAGGCTAAAGCACAATAATTTACTTGCATAGTTTTCTAAGTCCAAGACTACTGGTTATGATTACATTCTTTTGCTAAGACAAACTATTATTTATGAGAGCTCAACACCTTGATTAGGACTAATATGGTATACAGCAAGATTGTTCTCAACTTTATTTTTCTGGCATCCTTACATTTCTTTTACAGATTACAGAATGAGCATTTGAAATATTACTTGTACTAACATCCTTATTAAAAAAGAATCACGTCACTCAAAAAAAAAAAATTCTTATTAGAACAAGTGCATTACATTGCTAATAACATAGTAATTATATAACACTAATGGTAGTCAAATAATGTAGTTCTGATTATCTGTTTATTTACTTCTTCAATAATCATCTATTTTTGGAATTTTAATAAACACTTCCTTATAATCCAATATTTCATTAAATATTGCATTTCTGTATCTTCCAGTTCACATAACCCATAAACTTTTCATTACAACATCATCTATTTTCTTATTTCATTTTTAATAAATCATTAAGAACATATATAATTTTATCAATATTTAAAATCAATAATTCTATATAATGAAACTTGTTTTTAATAATTTTCCAAAACACGTTTAACCACTTACATCTTTTAAAAGTTGTCCCATTATTCCTTCTTTTCTGAAACCAGCAACATTACACTTTTCCTGCAGTATCACTTTATACTTTAGCTCTAACTTTACTGAGAATTAACAAGACAAAAACTTCTACCCCAATGTATATAACCCTATTTCATACTTTAAGTTGCTGCTTTTACTATTATGCATTACTTATTTTACTCTTATAACTTTTTCTACTTCTTTCTTGTAAACGCTCCTAGGCTGACCCCAATAATTTGTATTATGTACTTCATTATACTGTTCTGTGCCTCTCTCTGCAGCAAAAACTTCATAAAATTATTTGTCTCTACTTTCTTCATCTCAGTTTACTCTAACACCATCCATGCATATTTGTAATTCGTTTTAGAAACTTAGACTAATAAATTGATAAAACAAAACACGTAAAGGATACAAAAAAAACTAGTGGATTTACAGTTACAAGATCTCTGTGAACTGAAGCAAGTATCCCATGTAAAACAGTAAAATCCTTTAATTCTACCTCCATTTATCAAAACAATTGTTAACTTTGTGAAAATAACTACCCAATTCAAACAAAGCAATTTGAACTAGGTATACTGTTTTGTAAAGGATATTCTTTAAGCTGTCTAAATGTGTCCATTTGTCCTATATGTCCTAGTATTTTCTTTTTACTTAAAAGTTTAACCTACCTCAGCTAAATATTACTCACCAATCGAACGACATAGCTTGCAAAACCTTCTTCTTTTAGAATCAAGACTATGTCATCACTCAGACATTCATTCCTTCCATCTGTCAGTCAATCATTCTCTGATTACTCTTTCAGTCCATTGAAGGGTAGCAAAGGAGCTGATGACTGTTCTAACACTCACTTGGTACAAATCCAAGGATCAAAGTGGAACACCTGAAGTCATAAAATCACAAACCAATAAGTCCAAAAAACTCCAGTTGTTGTCCAAGGTCAATGAAGGCCACCTCCGATATATATCGTACACTTTTATTGTACAAAAACGCACACTAACACCATAAAATATACTTCTCCAACGGACTTTGTGCTTTCATTTCCTAACCCGGAAACATCATCAGAGTCAACTTTCTCATCCCACCTTACAATTTAAATAGACCCAACACCTTTCCCATTGGTCATAAATTAATTGAGACTCATTTTTTAAAAATAACATCAGCCTGCTTAAAAACAATTGTGCTTATTTAATTTTATATAGCTTTTTATAAAAAACTTTTTTATAAAAATACTTGCATAAACACACCATGTTAAATAAATAATGCACAAATCATATATATAAATATATATATAAAAAAGCAACACATTACACATATTTAATATTTAATCACTTTTTACATAGTATAAAATATCTAAATTATGCATTATTTATTTATTTATTTATTTAACATGGTGTGTTTATGCAAGTATTTTTATAAAAATATTTTTTATAAAAAATTATATAAAATTAAATAAGCACAATTGTTTTTAAGCAGGGTGATGTTATTTTTAAAAGTGAGTCTCAATTACTTTATGACCAATGGGAAAGATGTTGGGTCTATTTAAATTGTAAGGTGGGATGAGAAAGTTGACTGATGATGTTTCCAGGTTAGGAAATGAAAGCGCTAAGTCCGTTGGAGAAGTGTATGTTATGGTGTTAGTGTGCGTTTTTGTACAATAAAAGTGTACGATATATATCAGAGGTGGCCTTCATTGACCTTGGACAACAACTGGAGTTTTTTGGACTTATTACAAATCCAATGATGTAATCCTGACCAAGAGACCATCCTATGATAATTTGCACTCACTAACCCACTTTCACACATCACACATACCTAAGCGCAGTTTAAAAGTATACTAGTTCACTTGCAGCCTGACATGGGATGTGGGAAGAAATCAGAGAACTTTGTAGAAATTCATATAGGAACAGTGTGAACATACATACTCTACACAGACTGCAAAACTGCCAAAAAACACATTGGAGAATCAAGCACTGTGAGGCATTAAAGTTAATGACTGCTTCATTTTGTTGCCGCTACTTTATCATCAGAGTATCTAAAATTGTGGGATATGCTTTTTCCACCTGTTTTGCATATTTCCATCCTCTAGTAAAACTTTTAACCTTTACTATAATAGCATTTATTACTAGAATACTTAATACAGGAGAAACATGGGGCATTTTTGTATAACCCTATTAAGCATATACATACCAATTTCCCATTAAAACTGGTTTAGACCAAATTCTCCTATACACATTTAGTATATATTTTTTTTATTTCTTTGGCTAGATTATATCCTTCACAATTCCTAAATAATTGCTGATGCCCAGCATTATCAGATGCTTTTCTAATAAATATGACTGCTTATTAATCATCTTTCTCCTCTTCTATAACCTTCTTTAAGACTCACCTTATAGTCATAAACTACTGATATCCTTTCTTTTACTATACAATATGTTTCAAGATCTGTAACGTTTTCAAGAGCTCCCTTCAACCTCAGCTGCAGAATTATGCATACAATTTTACAATTAATGCTCAATAGAGCTAATTGCTTCCCTTAGTAATCTAATTTTTCTTCTTTTTTCTTAGTAAATCTCACGAAACTTCCAAAGGCATCATTCAAATCACTTCCTTACATTATTCGTTATTAATTTTACAAAACATTTTTTCTGCCACTGCCACTCCTCAGTTTCATATATCTGATATGAAATACCACGACCCCCCCTGAAAACTTTTCTTCCCATTTTTCTCTTCACCTACCCCAGGATCATAGCTACTCAGGGCTTGTCTCTTCTGCACAGTGTTGAAAGTCATCAGTTTGCCTCTCATGCAAAGCTGTTATTCTTCTGCTAGAAGGGTCTTCAGCCTGTAAAAGTTGTTCTGTGCATATAATATGAACGCACATTTTGGTTTCACTAGGTAATCTATGCCATGTGTACTACTGACCAAGCAACTGGTGTTACTACTACAAAAAAGGATTCATTGTTAATTTCATTCAAACTTGTTAAAGCCATTATGTCTTGATAGGTAATACTTTCTTACCCATGACAAGCTTGTCCTCCTGATAAAAATTAAGCATTTAAAGACTGCTGCGATGTGCCTGTCAGTGAAGACTGACCCATACTGACAACCTGACCTGCAGGCCTACAAGAGTTATACATTTGTGGTTTAGGCCATGTTGCAAAGCAGCTACTTACTGTTTGGGAGGTACCTCTAATTGATTTTAATTAGAACACTGTCTTGAGGTTGGCTAGATAAACAAAAAAAAGCCTGCAGATTGTCTTTTTTTCTGTTTTAGCATGCCAGCCTTGCTCTGCATAACCATGCTGCAAATGGCTTAGCTTTTCTCCCCCTACCCTCATTCTCTCACACCCCATACCATTACATTTATACAATCATAGCCACTCCCACTAACATCTATCACCATCCATCATACAATCAAGCCAATCACAACATCCACTAATATTTATCAAACTTAAATTGCTCGTAAACTATATCTCTCAATATCCTTCACCACTCAGCAGTACTCCATTCTCAAATATCACCACACTCCTCCAGCTTATTCTAATTTCACTACTAATCCTACTGTCATATTTTACTATTTTCAACTATATAAGATCACTGAAAACAAACTTTCTCATGCCTCCCAACCTGAAACATGTTCCTCATTATAATTCTATATACTATACAAATTCACTATACAACCGCAGAATAACTGAATACAAAGACCTCAAACTTACCTTTTCTTCCCCTTTAAAATACTTGCATCGTAGAAGAATAACTAATTACACACAAAAATCAAACACACATGCTAGCCTCAGACTCTTCTCACTACCTTACTCCTGTATCTCTGAGGAGATATGCACTCAATCAAGAGGTCATGTGATCATAACTCTCCTCTGTCACCAATTAATTAAAAACAGTCATCTCAAGACACTACACCCTCAGCTGTCAAGCTCTTTAAACTAAGAAAGTACTAAACCTAGAAGTACACATCTCCTCATATAAACCAGAGAGTTTATCCCTTAGAGAAACCTGGTTAAAATCCCCATTAATGATGGAGAATTTCTCTTACAGGGCTATAATATTAGCAGGTCTGATAGATTAAACAAAAGAGGTTGTGGAGTACCTATTATTTATGCTGACACTTTGGAGCACTATATCTACCCTCATACAGTGGCCAAATTAGACAAAACTGAAATTTTGATTACCTTACTAAAGCTTACTGCAAAGAATTCAACGTGTGTAACTGTAATCTACATCCCATCAAAAAACTATTTCCCCATAATTGAACATATACTACCATGGACCAGAAATAATATCGCACCAGAAATGATCATACTCTGATTTGTAATAATAATTAGACTACTTAACATGAAGACTGAAAAACCCTTAATCTATAAAACATTACTCACTTGATTAATTCCCCCACCACTTTCAAAAAGAGACTAATAACAGTCCAGTCCTTGACTAGACACTACGTTATGCCGCTAACAAATTCTTATATACAAGCTCACTTCCAGACTTCCTTAGTGGTCATAAACACACGTGCCATCCAACAGTGCACCAAAAGCTATAGAAGCATGTCAAGCAACCTAGTTTGAAACCTCACAAAATTCAGTTTAACTTTTACCTTTCCTAATAGCAAAGCTAGGGCAGGTTGAAGGGGGAACTTCCAGAGGTAAAAAGTGTTGAGAGGGTGTGATCGAATGATTAGTCCATAATGCATACTGGCTTTTAAAAGCTGGTATTGCATTTGCAGTCAAACCTGAGCACTGTAGTATTCCCTATGTAGTCTAAACTGTAGCAACTGCTTGTTATATTGTAGCAATCAGTTTGCTACAGTTTAAAAGTAAAACAAAACAAAAAAAAAATTTTTTTCTTTCTTTTTTTTCTTATTCTTTATTTAACAAAAAAAAATGTAGCGCAGCAGCGCTCCATGTCTGTGGTCTAAACTATACCAAATGCTTGGTACATTATAGCAAGCAGTTTTGTTATAGTGCAAAAATTAAAAAAAAAAATTTTTTAACCAAAAACATGAGTGCTGTAGTGCTCCATATGGGGTATAGACTATAGCAACTGCTTGCTTAAATTGTACCAAGCCGTTTGCTGCAGTACAAAAGAAAACATATATTTTTTTAATAAAATCTAAGAAAGGAGGGTCAAGGGAAGGGAGTAGAAATGGGACCTGATTATCTCCAGCATTTTCAGATGGGGATTTATTTTTCTTTGTTCTTCCATTGAAGAGCTAGGGCAGGAAGGAGGAGGTCTGTATCTGGCTACCTGGTTGGCGGTTTAAAAGAAAAAGAGATTTTTTTCATAAAATCTAAGGAAGGATAGTCAGAGGTAGGACACTGAAATGGGACCTGATTGGCTCCATCATTTATAGAACCCTTGGTACCTGATCACAGACTTTTTTTTTGCTCATGCATTTAAGAGGTGGGACAGGAGGAAGGGGGCATGTATCTGACCACATGATTGGTGTGCAAGCACATGAAGCAATATTACAGCTCTTCTCTCTTTCTACAACACAATAAATCAACTTAGAGACAAATGTAAACTAGTGTTTTCCATATTCCTAGCGTTTGATACTGTCTCCCATACAAAACTACTACAAACATTACTCTTCCTCAGTGTCTCCACCTCTACCCTAACTGGTTTTAAATACTCTCTCTTAGACAGGAAACAATGTCTCAAATGGCAAGCATGCCATGCAACCTACCTACCAATAACTATGGTGTCCCACAGGGCTACAACCTATGTCCTCTCAACTTCAATATATTTATAAACAGTGGGACATGGTTCTCTGGTTCAGTATGCAGACATCTCCATCCTAATCTGCTCGGCTCCAAGCATGCCATCCCTAGAAACTGTTACACAGCAATGTTACTGCTCCGTCACATCTCCTCTGAACCTAATCTGCTGTACCCAAGCCAAACAAAAATTCTACTTTTCATTCCAAAACAATACTCTAATCACAAAAATTAATTTAGTATATTTCACACAATACACTATAGGTTGTCAGACATACTAAATTATTTGGGGTTAGTATAGAAGTTAATCTAAATTTTAAGCTTCACATACAAAATTCTATCACAAAGACAAATGTAAAACTATGTCTCCTCCACAAAGCATCTGCCTACCTCATCTTGCAATCTAGAAAGGCCTCTGCCCTCTCACATCTAGTGGCTTCTCTCTCCTAAGCTTCTCCCCTACTCAGAAATGTCAACTCCTCCCTTTTAACAAAACTGAAATAATGGAAATAATGTTATAATAACAAAGCAAAATTTGCAACCCACCTTTCAAGTAAGACCCATCATTGCCTAGCGCTCAACCAATTAAATGACTGGAGCTCTCTAAATATCAAAACAGTCAATCAACTTAAACTGGCCCAATTGCAAATTTCTGGCACTGAAGACATTACTGCTGTGGTAGTCCCCTTCCCCATCTAGATCTGTCAGGTCTAAGGATACATATCTTGCCAAAGTCCATAGAACACACAATAAACATACTGAAGCAATTAATTCCTCATATACATCCAAATATTGGAATACTCTCTGACAAGACCTAAGAAAAAAATCTTAAATCCAAAATACTTCAAATTAAACTATAGGATCCAGCATGTTCCTGACACTCTTCTCTGCTGACTAAACAGTGCTATAAATCTTTCCATCTGTACTCCATTTGTAGTGTCCTTTTGTTTTTCTTGCATAATCTAACCTTCTGGGCTGTCATCAGAAGACTTTGTAGTTTGCAATGCCTACAAATTCTTACTAAACAATCTGCTGACAGGTCTATATTATATGCTTGAAGAGACTTTTCTTCGAACATATAATCATCAACACATAAAGAGTGAATGCTCTAAAGGGAGAACGGCCATGTCCTTGAATTTTTTTCCTCAGGGAAAAAATTCAGTTGACCATTATCAGGAATTGCCCTTTTCCCCAATGTAGAGTGATCTCGGAGTTGGTATATTTAGTTAGGGGGGTGTGGGGGAGCGAAGCCCCCACTTGATTAGGGTTTTGAAGTTTGTGTTTTTTGTGTATGGCCCCGTGAATTTTTTTCCGAGGAAAAAATTTGTAGATATGGCCATTAGTGCTTTACAGCATTCGTTCATTAGGTGTCGATGATTATATGTTCAAAGAAAAGTCTCTTCGAGCATATAATATAGACCCTCTGCTGACTAGTAGTAAGGCCGTATACATATTCTGTTGCATATGTCTATTAACCTAATGGAAGTTCTTATTATTGCTAGCTAGGAAAATTGAAATGTTACCCTGTGGAATATAATGATAGCTAACAAGTTTTTTGTTTGTTTTTATATACTAATTTTTATATATTGTGTGTGATATATAATGTTTGCTTTTAAAATTGCATTGAATTGCATTATTGACATTTGGTAAAATTTGTTAACTGTGGAGCTTTTCTTCCCAGGCCTCAGCTAAAAAGGGGCCTGCCATGGTGCAGTCAGACTTTCCCAGTAAACAAATGCTAATAAATATTAAAATTGACATACTCTACAAATGTCTTTTTACTGGTTCTGTTATTTAAAATGTTCCTTCATTCTTCATTTGTATGCTCTCTTCCATTTTTTACATTTTGCTGTTATCCTCGTATAATTTCTTTAAATAGTTATATGTATTTCCATGATCTCATCCTGTTAAGGCCTTACCACCCTTGTTTATCTTTTCTGCTCTTCTTATATCTTAAGGTCTTCATTTTGGGTTCCTATTAGAACCTTGAATGCTTGAAATGGTGAACGTCATATGGTCGACACGATATGATTGACATTTCATGTGTTCGAAGGTTAAGTATAATGGCACCGTCCAGTGCAGAATGGGAGAATTTCCCTTTTCTGCACTGAAGTGCAATCTCAGAGTTAGTATATTTAAGTGGGGGGGGGGGGTGCAGGGGAGCTTGCCCCCCTGCCTGCACCATTAAGATAATTTTTTTTTGTTTTTTGTTTTTTATTATATATTTGAACTTTCGAAATTCGATCATATGTTGTCGAACATATGGGATTTGAAATTTTGAAAGTTCGATTATATAATATAGACCCTTCATTTTTGCTTTAATTGCCTAACATGGATGACAGTGCTTCCCTCCTCCTTAGCACCTGTATACCTCTGCCTTTTCCTCCAATCCTTTATCCTAGCAGAGTTTCTTCTGTTTATCTCATTTTATATTCTATATTTTATTTTGCAAGAGTGTATGAAACATCTTTACAAGGTGTTCATATTCTAAACTCACTTTTTACTTTACAGCTAATCACCATGCAGAAAAGCTTCATGTCTACAGCATAACCATAATTTCTTCAGAATGTTCCTAATATCTTTATACCTCTCTAGTTTGATGTTCACTTTCAGAATCTACCTTCCTCTTATTAGCCCCGCTCATAAGTCCTAATTTTACCAATAACGCTTTGTATCAGAAAAAGAATCTACCAATGTGCACAGTTCTGCTCTTACTTGTTCATTTGTCATCTAAACCTACCTGGATCTTGCTATGTCCATCTCTTTACATGAACTTATAATTTATCTCATTTATTATACAATGTTCAAAAATATATTCATCTACATCATGTCCCTTCATCCTTCTCTTTTTTTAAACAGCAAATAAAATTCCCTAGCCAGCAAATGTTAACGTTTACTAGCAGGTATGCTTTTATTATCTGCTCTTTTCATTTTGAACTATGGTGCAAATATATTATTATATACCTCAGAAGTGTAGTTGGTGCAACCAGTGCCCTGGGGTGGTAGTATGAACCAGCATCACACCAACACAGCTCTTCAAATGTAGAGCAAAAAAATGTTGGACTCTATGTTGTATGTGATTGGCTTATTACAGTTAGATCTATGCCACCTCATATCCAAGGCTTCCATTGAAGAAAAAAAAAAAAAATCAGATGTTCTTTTCTACTGGCACACCAACTAGGTGGCCAAATGCATAATATGCCCACCCCCTCCAACACAGCCATTCAGGTCCTGTTTCTTTGGACTGCTCCTAACCCTCCAACATTTGTTTGTGTCTTTCGGCTTTTCCCGGTTAGGGGTCACCACAGCGGAACTCCGGTCTGCTAATGATTGGCAGTAGAGTTTTACGTGCTGGCTTGCTGGGCCTAACACACAACCTTCAACGAAGGAATTCCCATTCTCACATGTCGCCACACAGAAGACGCTCTAACTGAGAATCGAAAGGGCAACGTCTAACTGTGAGGCGACAATGCTACTGCAGCACCACCACCGCATATTTTATTAAAAATTATTCTTTTAAACTTTAGCAAACTTTTTCCTACAAATGTAACAAACAGTTGCTACAGTTTATACCCTGCAAGCATGGAGTGCTATGCTGCTCATTTTTTATTTAAAAAAAAAAAATCTTCTTTTTAAATTGTAGCAAACACCTCAACTCTAGGTCATCCTGAAATCAGTACAGAGTATTTAGAACAGAAAGAAAATTAATAAAACATTTTGAGCTTTCATCTCATAGTAGAGGCATTAACTGTCTACACACAGACACACTGATATATATCTATATCTATATATATATCTATATCTATATCTATATCTATAACTATCTATATATCTCTCGCTCTCTCTCTCTATATATATATATATATATATATATATATATATATATATACATACAGAAACTATATAGGTTCATAGGTAAGTACTAGGCGTTTGGCCCTAGGGCCTATATAAGCCTAGCCAAAAGGTACCCTGGCTTTTATGCCACCCAAGAAAATTATTTTCCTGTGCCACTGTTGAGCAGAGCCACAGCAGTGATCCCCGGGGTGAATTTCCTATCTCCCATCCAGTCATCAAGATTTTTCTTGAAAAGTGCTAATGAGAAACTTTGTTTGATATAGATAGGTATTTTTTTCCAGAGTTTGGGAAGTCTCTGGGACAGGAATATATCCCCCCAACATGTTCTGTTTATTGTGGTGACAAGGTTTAGGTCCCTAGAGCATGTAGCTTGGAGGGATTTCTTTATGTGGAGCATGTCCAAAAGCTCTGGGCTTGACATAGCTTTGTGTGTTAGGCAGAGATCGCCTCTGAGTAGGCGATATGTGACGGAGTAAAGCTGCAGTTTTTTGAGACGGTCTGCGTATGGCATCTATTTGAAGCCAGTAATCCTCTTTGTGAGGTATTTCTGTGGCCTTTCCAGTTGTTGTAGATGTCTTGTGAGGTACATACCAAAAGGGGTGTTGTACTCTATAATGGGTCTAATGAGTGATGAGTAGAGGGGAACAATGACCTCTGTTTTCCTGGATGAGAAACCTTTTGTGATGAGGTGTACCACGTAGAAGGATTTCCTAACTACTGTGACAATGTGATTATCAAAGGAGAGACTACTGTCCACCTGTGTCCCAAGGTGTCTTATCACACTTTTGGTGTAAAGTAGACTACTGCCTATGTGGTAGTTCATGGGTACAGAGTTTTTACCAAAAGGGATGACAATGCACTTTTTGGCATTGAGCTTGAGGCCATGACTTTGGCACCAGGCATCTGTCTCAGCGAGGCCCTTTTGTAGGATGCCCACATCTTTTGGAGTTTTGATTATGGCTCCTAGTTTGCAGTCTGTGAACTTCGTTGGCCAAAGAGCTTCTGTGTTAGCCTGTACTTCAGAGAAGTAGATACCAAACAGGAGAGGACCCAGGACTGAACCCTGTGGTACTCCACTTGTCACTGGTCTGAAGTTGGATTTGGAGTCTGCTACTTTCACAGTGTGGGTTCTGTCAGTGAGACAGTTGGCAATCTATCTTGTGACATAGGGATTTATACCTAGTTTAGTGAGTTTATCTATAATTCCAGAGTGGGGGATTGGTATCAAAAGCCTTGGTGAGATCTAGATAGGCTGTGTGAACCACCTTACCCTCATCTACGGCTTTGGTGACTGTTTCAAAGAAGTCTATCAGGTTTAGGAGAAATGATCTACCTTTTACAAACCCGAACTGGGTGGGGTCCTGAGTTTTGGAGATTACCAATGTCATTGTGTATAAGTTCCATGATACGTTCCATAGCCTTGCAGACCAGGCTTGTCAGGCTAATGGGGCGGTAGTTCCCAGGGTCCATGGTGGCTCCCCCTTTGTGGAGTGGGATAACCGTCGCTGTGCACCATTCAGTGGGCACATAGTCTGAGGTGAGGCTATGACTGAACATGGTACTTAGGTGGGGTGCCAGTTCGTTCTGTAGTTCATGTAGAACGCAGCCTGGGATGTTGTCAGGTCCCACTGATGCTGTGTTCTTGGCTTTGGAGAGTGTGTTTTATACCTGTGCAGCTGTGATTACAGGAACTTTGCATTCTTCCGGTATAGAGATGGGCTCTTTAGGGGAAGAGAGGGGGGTAAAGTTAGCACTGAACCTATCTGCCAGAATGTTGGCAATATCAGTTGGTTCTGTATATTTAGTGCCATTGTGCTGCATTGAGCAGATCTGAGTGTTGCCATTGAGATTTCTGACATAGCTATAGAATGCTTTGTCGTTGTCTTTAGAGTCAGTGGTGATTTTGTTTTCGTAATTAGCTTTAGAGGATTTTATGAGAGATCTCAGCTTCTTACTGAGGCTGACCAGGGAGTTCCTCCAATCATGGGATTTTACTCTTTTTTACAACAGTTTCTTTCTTCTGTTGTAGAGTTTATTTATGGCAGGGGACCACCAGATTGGCTTCCTTTTTTTGGAGGATAGCATCTTAGTTCTGTTAGGGATTGCATGATCCATGCACTCATTTAAGTGCTTATAAAGTGCATTTGTGTAGGATTCAGCAGTCATATCTCTATTGTCCATCAGCATGAGTGTTGTGAAGTTTGCCACTTCTGTCTTAAGAAGCGTGAAGTTGGCTTTGGAGAAAGTTTTTACGGTGGTTTCCCTAATGGGGGATGGGGGAGGGATGTGGATGTCTAGGGTGATTGGCTTGTGGTCGGATCTGACCAATGAGGAATTGACCTCTGTTGTGAAGCACCAGTTGCCCATGTTGGTAATAACCAGGTCTAGGATATTGCTGCCCCTGGTGGGGGTGTGGATAAGTTGATCGAAGGCGTTGGAATTTATGAATTCCAGAAAACGTTGAGCACAAGAGTTGTACATGAGTAGTTTTCCCAGTTAATGGTGGGGTAGTTTAAATTGCCCATTATTAGGGTGTTAGGTTGGACTCTAATATTTTCCAGTGCATCAAGAAATGAGGAGTGGGAATCCTGGGGCATGGTGGGGGATCTATAGCAAGCTAAAATTTGGATTGCGGTCTTGCCCAGAATTAGTTGCACTTGGATATTCTCGGATGCATGATGTTGAGCAACCAGCCTGGAGGTGTGGATATCCTTAATGAATATGGACACACCTCCACCTTTAGTGTTTTGGTCCAGGTTAGGTGGCCAAAAGGTGTGGTATGAATTATAGCCTGGAAATGCAGCGGTACTCTCTGGAGCCTTGAACCAGGTCTCTGTCACTGCATAGATGTCAATGTTCTCCATTTTAAGGAGTGCCTTGAGTGACTGCATTTTGAGGTTTAGACTTCTGGCATTGAGTAGCAATACCCTCAGATTCTGCTTGCTTGTACCTGTAATGGTGGTGAATTTGTCATTTGAACCTTGAGTAAAAAAGGCACTATAGTGGTGGCTAGAGCCTTAGCCAGTATCCGGAATCCCAGGGGCGACAGGTGCAGGCCATCTCTGGCAAAGCATCGTGGTTTGTTGATCATGCCATCCCAGGCAGACATATACTGGATCCCCTTAGAATGACACCAGAAGCTTAGCCAATTGTTGAAGTCAATCATTTTGTCCTTGCACTGTGGTAACATTCTGGGTGGGCGGCCATGGTGGTGCAGCGGTTAGCATTGCCACCTCACAGCAAGAGGTTTTCCGGTTCAATCCTTTGCTGGGGTGCCTTCTGTGCAGAATCTGCATGTCCCCCCTGTGGCTGCGTGGGTTTCCTCCAGGTGCTCCAGTTTCCTCCCACATCCCAAAGACATGCTGTAGGTGGATTGAACACTCTAAATTGGCCCTAGGTGTGAGTGTGTGTGTGTGTCTTCTGTGGAAGGTTGGGTGCTGGGCTGGCAACTCGACACCGTAAAACTCCACTGCCAATCATGAGCAGACAGGTGATCCACTGTGGCGACCCCTAACTGGGAAAAGCTGAAAAAAGAAAGAAGAAGAAGACTGTGGTATCATTCTGGGTGATAGCAGGATGCAGTGCTACAAAATCGGACAGCTCCTCCATGTCTCTTTTCATGTAGTCCAGGGAGGTACATCTCAGGTCATTCACACCAACATGGACAATGACAGAGTCATATTTGTACTTGTTGTGGAGTGACCTGAGTGCATGTGTTATGCGGCGGATCCTGACACCCAACAGGCAGCTAACAGTAACCTTCTCCTTGTTTAGCCTGGTGAGTGTGCCTGACTATAGAGTCACCTATGACTAGAGTGTTCCATACGTTGTTATGCTTTATGGGCTGTGGTTGAGTGACACATTGAGTTTGTGGGCTATGTGTCATTTGGATTGTGTTGGGGGGTGGAGGTTGCTTGTGTTTCTGGTTTGGAGGTCCCTGTTGCTTGGGCAGGTTTTTACTGAGAGCCTCTGTGGATGTAGGTGTGTGTTTTGTGTTTCTATGTGTGTGTTTTGATGGTGTAGGTTTGAGGGACTATGTGATGAGTGTGGTGTGGTGCAAGTGTTTATCTTCTCCTCTTGACTGTCTAGTCCAGTCTTGGGTGAAGAGAACTTTGCTTCCAGTTTGGTTATATAAGTGCGTCTCTCACAGGTTGTAGTGTTGGGTGGTAGGAGGAGAGGGTTGTCTGTATATATGAGGCAATTGCTGCATTGCCTCAAGATGCCCATATTCATCAGGTAGACAGTAGAAAACACACACACATATATATATATATATATATATATATATATATATATATATATATATATATGTCTGTGTGTGTGTGTGTGTGTGTGTGTGTGTGTGTGTGTGTACATATTTGCATACATACACCACACACATATATATATATATATATATATATATATATATATATATATATATATATATATATGTATATATATATATATATATATATATATATATATATATAGATATATATAGATATATAAATATAGATAGATAGATATGTACACTTCATTGAGACACAGGGAATCTTGCAAAATGATTGTGCTTAGCTTTGGTTGAAATACTATTTCCTCAAATCAGTCCATCCATTACAAAAGGAAATCAAACAGGTTTGTTTTGTGACACAAACAAATAGAAAAAAGACCACCATTAATCTGCAGAGAAACTCTGTCCGCAGAGTGGTACTGTTAGAAGAAGGGTTCTTAGCACCCTAATGTGTAGGGATCATGTTAGATGCAGTGGTTGGGTTAGGGTTAGGTGCATACCTCTCAACTGTCCCTGACTCTCGCGGGCATTCCAGATATATCTCAAAATTAAGCTTTGCCCCCTTCTAAATCCTCCTAAAACTGGCAGTGTTTGAAGAAAAGGTGATAGATTTCATATAATAAATAATGACACTTATTAGATTCACAGATTTCATTTACTTTGGAAAATGCACGTTAATCCATATTCTTTTATTCTGTTTACATGTCACATTAGTATTACTAATATTTTAAAAACTTCCCTGATTGTCCATGGTTCTGCAGTTAATCAGTTGAGAGCTATGGGGTTAGGGTTAGAGATAGGGCTAAGTTTAGCACTCCTGAATAAAGGGGGGGGGGTGGTTGGAGGCTTTAATATGCTGTAAAATATTTTCTCCATGTTTCTCTTTCTTGGCTGTTTGAGCTTACAGTTCACTGCATTTACTCTTTACAACACCTGAAATGGTCTCAGCCATCTAGCCTGAAATTTATTTTCCATGCAAGGCATCAGCAATTGCATCCGAGTTAAATTCTCTAACTCGGTCATTCTTTTTGCAGACTCAATACTGCATTCCTGGGGCTCTTTTCAGGTGTACCCTTACTATGGGCCTTACCAGCTTCAGCATGTCCTGCAAACTAACTTAGTGTTCTAGCACAATTTGAATGAAGGCTTTGCTTCTTCCCAGGTTTCCTTAGTAAAGTAAATTCCTTAGTAAAGTAAAGAAGCCCACTTGGATGTCTGTTGTGCTAAAAGTCAAATGGGTTAAACCCAGTAGACACTTGTGTGACTTTAATTTAAATGGTAAGAAGGCTAACAATTTCTCCCAGTTTTTACCACCAGCATCAATAACTTTCCTTAGCATGGATTTCAGTATTTTATTAAACCTCTCTTCTATCCCATCAATCTGAAGATGACAGACTGATATACTCAACTTTGTTGTCTTTATAGCACTGACACAACTGATGGTGTATCCTTGACATAAAGGAAGCACCTTGGTGAGTTAGTATCTCTTTAGGGATACCCATACTGGAGGATAAAAAAACAGTTCCCTGGTACTAGCATTCACCTTATCTTTGCATAATGGAACATCTTCTGGAAATTTGATAAGATAGTCTGTTATGACTAATATGCACTGATAGCATTGCTAGATTTTACTAGTGACCCCATAATTTTCATAGCAATAAATTCAAATGGCAACAGTTTGATAGGTTTTGGGATCAAGAGACTTTCATATCCAGGTTGGGGTGCATTTTTCTGGCAGTCTGGACAGAAAGCACATGAGTTTTCTGTCTCTTTCATTATGCCAGACCAGCAAAATCTGGCTAGTAGTCTTGCTTTAGTTTTGTCCTCCCCCAGTTGGCCTCTCAGCATAAGTCTGTAGGTTATCTTCATTACTAGTATCCAATAATGTTCTGGCAGTAGTAACTGAAAGAATCTCTTCTTCTCTTTCTTGATTTAATTTGTATAAGAGGTTATCTTTTAATTCAAATAGGGGACAGCAGCAATGGGAACACCCTGCTCCCTGTTGACTCATTCAGCTTAAGTCGTATCATTTCTTTCTCTATTTAAAGGAACTTCTTCACCTTATTTTATTTTTTTTAAGTTAATGTGTCTTATTTGCAAGCCTAGTAACACGCACTTATTTTCTTCAGTTACCTGCCTCAAGGTGGAAGATATAGCCCCTTTCTCCAAAAAGATGACCACTACAGCCTCTTCTATGTCTTCCAATGCAAACAGAATTTCTAGGCAAAAGCCACCTTCTGCTCTACTGCCTCTGCTACCAGTACAGGCCTCTTGAGTGCTCTGTTTACTTTTAGGTTCTTCACCATTTACCTACATGTGAGAGGATGCCATCCTCCCACTTTCTTTTCCTTATCTTTGTTGTCTCCTGACTGCAAGGGGCATAACAAAACAATGTTTTTAGCCAGTTTTATTTCTTGTTTGGTTTACAAATACCTGTTGCAGAGAATTTGCCTTTATTTGAATGTTCTGCATAACACTAACATAAAATTTTGTCACAGTGTCTGTGCCAATGTTTCATGTAAGTCTATGTGTTGACTTCTGCCTTCCGCTGACTTTTAATTCTGAGCTTCTTATCCTGTTTTGCTCATACCTCTCAGCTGTACAGATTTTCACAGAATCTCCAGATTTTTGCCTCATATTTTTGGTCTGTCCTTTGTAAAATATGTGGTTTTCTGGCAAATTACTGAAGATTTAAGTTACTTAATAATGAAATTCATTTGAGTTACATACTTCATATCATTCAGAAAATGCATGCTAATACAAAATCTGTCATTCTAGCAACTTTCTAAGTTTATAAGAGCAATATTTAAAATCTGCCCCTATTTTTGAGCCTTTGTCCCCCCCCAACATTTTAGGCTGTCTCCAGATTTCTTACACTAAGAGGTTGAGAGGTATGGTTCTGCTTCTTTAGTTCTCATACTGACATCTTTTACAGCTTTAGATTTTTGTTGCACTATCATTGGGGAATACTTTTGATATGACTTGGACTTTTTATAGTGTAGCTGCATCTGACTTCTAGCTCATTTTGCAGCTTCTATGCCAAACCCCCTCTCTGGTTTAGATTTTTAGATCATTATACTGGTGTCACTGCCTTGTTGTCCGCCATTCTAATAAGTAATGGATGAATGAAAGTACTGCTCTCCCTTTTACTTTATGAAATGTATCAAAGTACCACATTGTTTCTTTGGATTTTTCCTCTTCCCATATTTTCAACAGTGCTTTAAAATGAGGAAAATATTTATCTAATATTACATCATGAGTCAGATCAGGACTTACAACGACAGGATATAGCAACTTCACAGAACACACTTTGAACTCTCAAAAGTTACAAATTGTTTAAGAACATACTCTTCTCTCACCATGAATACAAATTGTCTCTACTTTTTACTTGCACATGTTATGCATACATGCCAGTAAATGTTTGAAAAGGGAAACCTCAATTCCAATCTTGGTTCCTTCTAAAGTTATAAACTCTTCACTAGCTTGTCTATGACACAATGGTATACTGATATCTAAATTATCCTAGATGCTGTTTTATTGAAATCTACAGCAATTTCATATGTATTTAATTTTTTACATTTCTACATGTTCTGTATAATGCTGGTAGTGTACCAGTGAGCAATTGAACTTAGTAGGATGCTTAATACTAAATGGCATAATGTTTAAAACTAAGCTGCCTGTTTTTAAATGTACAACTGCAGTAATAAATGTGCCATCCTCAGTGATACAAAAACAACAAATAATATGTCAGTTTTTTACAAATGTGGGGAACAGGTTCCGTGTCATTTAGTATTCATTTAGTAATGACCATTCTACTAAGTTACTAGCTTGCCTGAGTTTTTGGGATGCATTTTCAATACCCATTTGTCTGTTTACTGGCTAAACTTTTTTAAACTTTTGTTTTATTAGCATTTATACCATTTTCAAGTTGCTGCTGTGATGAGGTTTCAGCAAAAGCTTTAAAATATGCTTTAAGTCATGCATCTGCCAGCTTTCTATCTTATCCATAATAAAAGTCTACCTATAAAATATTATTTGCTCGTCAGGAATTATACCAGTCCTAACCAAAAGTTATTTCTTACTTTTTGTCTAAGTCCATATAATAATTTTCTTTTATATCAATGCACACTTTCAGTATCTTTATGGAACAATCCATGTAATCCAATAAAACAAAATAACTGCACTCTTGGCTTGCAGTATTAAAAAAAAAAAAAAAAATATATATATATATATATATATATATATATATATATATATATATATATAGTAAATTTAGGTACAGCCAGCTTGGTGGCACAGATAAATGAAGCTGACTATGACATAGGTGAACTGAACTTGATTAGTAGCTCAGGTGAGTGTTGGGAGGGAGGAAGGAAGGGAGTATCACTCCTGGGGGATGGTTCAAGCGTGTGTTTCTCAAACCCTGATGGATACCAGGACTAGGAAAGATTATCAGATTGGAAAGGAGTAGCATGGTCTTCCTAGGGCCCAGGGCGAGCACATCTTCACAGACATGTCATGCCTAGCCCTGCCTGTAAAGGCTGATGGTAGCTTGAGGGGAAAGGGTAGGGCTTACTAAAAATCCTTGTTCCCAGGATAAATGGCTCTTCTGACTGTCATCTTTGCTCCATGCCCTCATCCTGGCTGTTAATTATAGTATCAAGTTGGATACTACTGGTGGAGCATAGACTTCTCAAATCCCTTCCCTCCAGTTGGATGGTTCAGGGAAAGGGAGGGGAGCCATGGGAGAGCAGACAGATAGCTGATGGACAGCTGGTGAAAGGAGCTGAGGAAAACACAATACTTTTAGTTACATCTCACCAGCATGGTTCAGTCCACACAGCCTGTCCATGAAACTTGTAGTCTTTTGGAAAGAAGGAACTCAAAAGCTGCAGGACTATCCCAAGCTCAGCTTGCTGCTCTATAAAAAGGTACTATCAAGGTACACTCAGCAGCTTAGCCATAAACTGGCCCTCACACTCTTTGCTTCTTGAGTTTCTCTTCAGCTGATTGGTCAAATAATAAACTACATTTC
>NC_056725.1:561854391-561896891 GCF_019279795.1 Protopterus annectens
AGCAACAACAATGATAGCAAAGGAAAGTTCCAAATCTACTGCTAATATTAGCAAGAAATGTCCTCATATCTTTAGAACATAAACGATTCTTTAAGTTAGAACAATTTTTATAAATAAAATGTGGTTCTTCACCAATAATTGATTTTAATTCAGGCAATGCCTTTAGAATTCCCCAGTTATTTTTAATTATATCCTTCACAGACCTGGTATGTATATTGTATTTAGTCAGATAATGTATGTTATTCTTTCAACCATCCACAATGTTATCATTAGTTCTAGAAAAATATGGTTTGATTACATTATCTCTATTCATAATTACTTCATCTTTACTTTCATATAACAATGTGCAGTTATACTCTCTTTCTTTAAAGTCCATCAACATTTGAACCATTTGCTTTAAGCATTGTTGATCATCTGTATAAGTGTACTAATGCATGAAAATTTACTTTGGATAATATCTTTGAATGTATGCTTCTCTTATGTGGGTAATGATTAACAAGTGACTCTTTCTATAAATATCTCTACCAAGATTATTCATAATATCCTGAAATTGTGTCTGAATATCAGATTAATTCATTTTGAATTTTAAAAATTCTGTCGATCCATTTATAAACTCAATAAAACTACTTAGCTTAGCAATGATCCCTTCCCATATAAGAACACATCATCAACATATATTTTAAAGCTCAGTAGTGATCCTTTCCCATATAAAAACACATCGTCAACATATCTTTTAAAGTATGGAATCTTTTTTGAAAAATACTCTAGGTCCACTGTATACAAATCTTTCTTCCCATTTACTAAATATTAGATTTGCATATGTGTTGGCGATGGATACCTGCTATCTGATGGTAAAACTGTTGGTCAAAGATAAATACATTATTCTCAAGGACTAATTCTAGAAGTTTACAAAGTGTTTCTATTTCCCTGCTTGACAGAAGTTTAAAATCACATAGTAATTCCTTAATAGCCTAAACTCAATATTGATTAGGGATCACAGTGAACAATAATGTTATGATTAAAGTTACTAATAAAAAAATGTCAGTACTTCTACTTTCCTGCCATTCATAAAAAGTTTTTAAAAAGTGTCCAGTGTCCTTAATGTAACTAAATGAACTAAATATTTACTTAAAATTTCTTAAAGATACAGAGAAATAGGTTCTGTAACCCATCCCTGTCCTGAGACAATTGGTCTCATTGGAGGATGGTGGGTAAGAGATTTGTGCACTTTTGGAAATTTATGGAAAAGGTGTAAAAACATACAGGAATATGCCTGCTCAAGGAAAAGAAAAGGCATCTGTTTTCCAGGAAATCTTTCTTGGAGTCCTGGAACAGAATCTTGACAGTTGATTGTTCACAGAGGAGGCAAGGAGGTCTACTTAAGGAGCTCTCCACATATGTATCAAATCTTGGTAGATGCCTAATCCAATTTCCATTCATGAGGGTCTACACTGGTCCTGTTCAGCTTGTCTGCCATACAATTTTGTTCTGATAAAATGTAAGATACCTGTAGAGTTAGATTGTGGCGTGAAGCTATATCCCAAATTAACATTGCTAGTGTGCAAAGAGGGTATAACCCAGTTCCCCCTTGCTTGTTGATGTACCACATGACTGTGATATTGTCTGTAACCAGTTGAAGAGGATTTGGGGACCAAATATATGGTTCTGAGAGGTGAGTGCTTTGATCAGTGTAAAGATCTCCTCAATATTTATGTGGTTGTGTCTGTCCTTGGTGTCCAACACCCTCATGAAACTGCTCACCAAGTGAACTCCAAAGCATCTGTCGTGACTGCTTCAGAGTAAGGAGGGAGAAGAGGAGAAATGGATTTAAGGATAGCCGTCTCCCTAAAAGATTTCTCTTCTGACAAGCCCCAGCACTAGGATTTGAAAATACAAAGGGTATTAATGCTGGTACCAAAGAGATTTCAGATACCACTGTATCTTTCTCACATAAAGTCTTCACAAGGGTATCATGAGAATCATAGATGCCATGAGACAAACTTCTGAGGTAGTCCCTCACAGTGACTGAAGTCTGAGTGGAAAACCTTTTGAAATATATCCAAAGATTTATTTTTTTTTCCACTGGAAGAAAAGTTCTTTGAACTGAGGTGTCAAGTTGACATGTCAGGAATAGAATCCCATGTGAAAGAGTGAAGAAAGACTTTTGAATGTTCTCTTGGAATCACAGATTGTATAAGAGATTTTTCACCCAAGACAGAGACTACTGGCATTTTTTTTAAAAGACTCTGAAAATATAAGAAAGTTGTCTAAATATGTAGTCTGCAATGAGCTATAACCAGAACTAGACACTTTGTGAACACTGTTGGTGTAATGGATAGTCCAAATGGTAAGGCAAAGAACTGTGATCCAGACTCACAAAACCTTAAGAAATGTTTGAAGTCTAGATGAATAGGGATGTGATTTTAAGTCTGGTGTTGTCAGGCAATCTGAAAGAGAAGAAATGTTAACAGGTTGTGAAGTAACATCATTTAGAATTAGGCATTATCAAAAGCAAGTTTAGGAAATGAAGATCCAGAATTGGTCTCCAAGAAAATTCTTTCTTTCTTTGACACTAGAAACATCCTTGAATAAAAACTCTTCCCCACCTGGGAAGGAAGAACTAATTTGATCACGACTTGGGACAACATGTAATGAAGAACCAGTGGAAATAAAAGAGTTGAGGATTGACCACTTGGAAAAGAGAAGTTTCCTCCCACTGCCATCTGTAACCCTGATGAATGGTTTTCATAATCCATTTGTCTGAAGCTATCTGTTGCCAAAGATAAAAATGGAAATGCAGACTTTCTGGAAGGAAAAAAGGGGCTGGGGATAGCTTTACCTGGTCTCTTGAAATGACATTCAGACTTTTTGGGTTGTCCTTGGTTTTGGGAGGTTTAAGACTTCTTTTTGGAATTTCCTTGTCATTTGTTCTTAAACATTTGTTTACCTGTATTTTGTTGAGAGTGTTTATTCTGTTTTTTTTAACCAAAATTGGCTGAGGAGATAGAAAATCTCTTGGAAAATTTGGAAAAGGAGGGCTGAAAAATTGTAGCGATTCCTTGGATTTGCTTTCCCTTTCATCACACTTTATGATCACCTCTGCAGCCAAGCAATAAATCTTTATCAAAGAGAGAATTTTAAATTTTGTTTGTAACATCATCTGAAAGGTTCTAGGAATGCAGCCATGCAAACCTCCTTAAAACAGAACCAGTGGCCAGAGCCCAGGAAAATGTGTCAACAGAGTAATACAGACACTCTAAACAATGAGTAATGACCAGTGCAAATAAGAAACTAAGTTATTTAAATCATACTTTTCCTTACAAGAAGAAACTGCAGACAAAAGCATTCTTCATACTTTCACAATTTCTCAGAGCAAACTAACATCTGAGCCTTATAATTCAAAATTCTGAAAATCAGAATAGCAGAAGTATATACTTTTCCCCATACCTATCAATGATGTTCCCGTCCTTATCAGAAGGAGTAGGATTGGAATTAACTAAGAGCATAGTAGCAGTGGGATCAACTTCAGCTATAGCTGCAGGGTCAGGTTTGAGAAGAGTGAATAAAAATGTAAAAGACTCAGGAACTTTTATGCATCCTATCTGCCTTTTTTAGGGGCAAATGGCTGACTATCAGGAAAATTATAATACACACATCTTCTAAAGTAGATAGAACAGGATAAATTGGTGCAGTGTCTGGATGGAAAATCCTTCTGTAACAACTCATAGTATTTCTGAAGGAATTTGAAACCTCATTGTTCTCCCACTGAAAACACTGGCATAGTCTAACAACAGTCTCAGAGAAAGTGAACCCCCCTCCCCACTGGGAGAATCAAAAACCAAGCTCTCCTCTGAATCTGAATCAGAAATCTAAGGGAAAAAAATGTATTCATCCCTGCATTTTTCTGTTCAGATTCAGAATCTTGAATCTCTTCAGGGAAAGAAGAATCCCTCTTTCTTTTAACAGAAACTACTTTACAAGAAGAATTGATAGCCTGAATTAAATCTTGAGCCAGGCTCAGTAAACTACTCTGATCCAAATAAAATTGATGAAGAGTAGATACATGCTTGACTTTTTGATTCTTTTTGACAAAAAAAATGGGATCAACCATGTTACTATTGGAAGCAGCTACCACAGGAATGGTCACAGCATTCTGACACAACAGGTAAACTTTCCCTGTTCACTCTCACAGGACTGACAAGAGTGGCTCTCCCTTGCCCACTGATGGTACAACAACAGCTGCAAGAGAATTGACTAACCCTGGTCCATTGTGACTGTAAGTGTTGCAGCTGTGGGATTCAGGGCAAAAGATTAATTGCCTCAGGTACAACAAATGGCCACAGCACAGGTACCCACCTGCAGCTGAGGCAAATTGCTAGCCTGCTGTGGTGGCAAAGGCTGTTTGCTTTTTTTTTTTCTTTTTGTGGCTGGAAGATGAACTGACTGTGGGACCAGAAGTCTGTTCCACAGTCAAGCTGAAAATAATGCTTCTTTGCTAGGGAAGATAAACAGCAATTGCCTGTAAACACTATCATTCCACAAAAGTTACTTTTCTGACAGAAACAAAAACATTGAAAAAAGCACATTAAAACACTATGCCAGCCCACAAAAGGAAAATAAATAGTTTCCACAGAAGAAAAAATCAGTTACTTTACACCACATTTTAACTGACAAAAAAAAGAGTGCTTTGTTTAAAAGTATGTTACATTCTCAAGATAGCCTATTAAAACACAACACTCCTTGCTTTAAAATAAGTCTCTTGAAGAGGAAAGCAAAAAAGAAAAAATATCAACTAAAATTAAAAAATGGAAGTTTTTCACTCTAAAGGGAACTTATCTGCCAAGCAAAGGAAAGTGCAAGCCAACCATCAATTCTCAAAAGCCACGGGTGAGTGTACTCTTTGGCAGCAGTAAAGCTCTGAAGGGCCTCACCCCCAAACTTGTCTTTTAGATATCTCAGTGTGAGATGCCTGACAGTTTGAGTGCATGGAAGGTGCCCTGAAGCTTTGGAAGCTGTCTGGCTGTTACATACTTGGCAGGATGTGACCCATATAGCTAAGGTTATTTCAGCAGTGATCAATCTTATGAACATCAATTATTATAAGACATAGGGACATGCGGACATATCAAATACACCAATAATAAGAACAATCTTTATATACCAGTAATAACTAAAACAATATTGAAATTGTGCAGCAATTTGTCACAATTATCAATGATTCTACTCTTGCACAGACATTGCAGATTGTTCTAGTTCTAATAAAATGTCTTCATAGCTATGAGTATGCTGGTATTTTAAGATTCAGACAAGAAAGCATATTTTAGGATATATTGTTCAACATAATTAATGGAACAAATATATACTTAATGTGGCAGCAGCAAGACATAGACAAATAAAATACTACAAATAAATGTAACATCTAATAGGAGTAGTACTATAATAATACCATCAAAAACATTGTATAATGGGAGGCATGGCAAAGATGATGAGCAGTTAAAACACTGTTTTTTTTAGCTCTGCTTCATTTTAACATCTTTGACAGAAATTTTACAAAAAACTCAAACACATTGTATCAAAATTTGATGGATTTATAGTTGAACATCTGCTGTAAGATTTATTACAAAAAATTAACATGTTTGAAATTCTGTTAATTGCTTTTTCCTGTCAAGAAAACTAGAAAGAACTAATTGGCTCAGAATGAGCCACTCTAAGCCCAGTGAATGGGACAGTACAATGAAAAAAGACATGTGGGCTATACTAAGTAACATCAATGAGTTATCTATAAAAATAGATAAATTAGAAAACAAAATGGAAGGGTATAACTGGGTCCTTAACTCTAACCTATTAAGAAAGAAAGAAATTCTACAAGAAGTAGATGCCATCTTGGACCAAGCTTTAGACAATTTACTCTATAATCATCTAGCTATGGACATTTACTGGGCCTCTATTAAATTCATAATTAGAGGTACCTATATAAGTAAAGCTTCACATTATAAAAAAAACTTCTTCAGGAGGACGCCACTCTTAAAAATCAAATCATTAAGCTTGAATCCCAACTCCAATCATCTTTTAAACAAGAAAATGAAACTCAAATAGCACAACTCCAACAAAAGCTATATGATCTCAGTGCTGAAAACCTAACATACCAAGAAATTAAAACTTTAGCGAATTACTCTGAATGGGCTCACATGCCATCTAAATTATTGGTGAGGCTTATTAACCAAAACAAACCCTCCCCAAACATAACAGAACTTATCTACCAAGATAAACTCTATCACACCACTCAAGATATCATATTTATCTTTGAAAGTATATACAAAATCCTACAGTCCACCAAATCTCTCTCATAATAAACAGGACCTAGATGCCTTCTTAAACCAATTAAATTTTCCCAAAATCAGTCCAGATCAACAAAAAATGTTATCCTCCCTGATCTTCCAGCAAGAAAATATTATGACAATCAACAAACTCAAACCCAACAAATCACTGGGTCCAGATGGTCTTACGGCCGAATTCTACAAAGCTTTCCCACAAAAATCATCTCTCTTTCTTCTCCATCTATTCTACCACATTACTTCCAGTGGTAAAAGTGATATACATCTAAATGCATCCAAAACAATTCTCATACCTAAACCAAACTCCGACCTCAACCCCCCTCGAACTATAGACCTATAGCCCTAATAAATCTTGATATGAAAATATTTGCATCAATACTAGCAAACAGAATTAAACCAATCATTCCAAACATGGTTTCCTCTGAACAATCAGGTTTCATAATACACAGACAAAACTTTGATCATACCCTTACCCTGGACACCATGATCAATCTCTCTACCCATACACGTACTCCAATCTACACCTTAGCTGATGATGCCTCAAAAGCATTTGATAGACTCAATGTAAACTTTCTGCTCAATATCTTGCCTCTCTTTAACATACCCAATAACTACATACAAGCTATCAAAACACTATACTCCAAGGCACATACTTACCTACAAATTAATAAACACCCATCTTCTCGAATTGACATTGAGAATGGTGCCCAACAAGGATGTCCTATGTCCCCATATCTTTTTAATTTATACATTGAACTCCTTTTTCTCCCCATTTCTCAGAAAACTTTCCACCATATACCCAATATCTTTAACACTAAAATGACCCTAGCGGCTTTTGCCGATGGTCTAAATCTTTACTACTCACTACCTAATTCAGACCTCCAGAAACTACTATCTGCTATAGACACCTTTTCAACTTTTTTGAATTACAAACGAAACCTAAAGAAAACAAATAGCTTCCCTATTAACTCCCTCTGTCAGCTTCCCACATACTCCTTAGCAGCTGGTATTAAAACTAACAATTCATTAAAATATCTAGGAATATCCTTCCACCAAGATCCTAAACAATCATATACAAATAATTATTAATCTCTGGTCAAACATACGCCATGATATGGGCAGATGGACAAAACTTCAACTTCCATTCCCAGCTAAAATAGCCACATTCAAAATTAATCTTCTACCCAGATTCCTATATATATATATGTTTAGTGCCTCCAACACCATTATCAACCTAAAACTCTTCAAAACCATTCACTCCACAATTTCCAAATTTATTTGGGTTCCCAAATCAGTTAGAATCAGTTATAATAAATTGACATACCATAAAGACTATGGATTGTTAGGGCTGCCGGGCTTTAAACTCTACTATGATATCATAAACTGTAATAGACTAATAATAGCTAATCACACCCCTTCACCACAACAATGGTCTCCAACCTGGGTCAGACTATTACACAACTATATCAAAACACTATCCATAAACCCCGGAGCCCTCCATTTCCTTTACAACGAAAATTAGAAAAATCTTAAAATGCACCCAGTTATTAAACATAAGATCACTATCATACAAAGGATGTTCAAATTATTAAACCTATATTATGCATTCACTTCCCAACAACCTATCCACCTTAACCCCAATCTTAAAATGAATAACAACATGATTAACCTAAACAATTACCCCCTGCTCAAGAAACTAACCATCTCTGATATATTTCTCTTCAAGAACAATACTATCACTGAAATGAGAACACAATTAAAGCTCCCTAAAAGCTATACAGTCATTTTAAGGCAAAATTGAGACCTTGGCCAATACATCATAGACAATCCTGATATCAATGCAAATGACATTCAAACCTG
Organism: Protopterus annectens; assembly: GCF_019279795.1. Classification (NCBI taxonomy): domain Eukaryota; kingdom Metazoa; phylum Chordata; order Ceratodontiformes; family Protopteridae; genus Protopterus; species Protopterus annectens. Next base: position 561,862,587 of record NC_056725.1, read on the forward strand.
TAAAACCTTATGGAACCCCATATCCTCAAACAACAAAATGCTAGCTAACTCCTACAAAGGTATTCTATCAATCAAAATTCAAAAAGAAGTTATTTATTATAGTTACTGGAAGGAAATCAATCCTTCAATCACAAACAAATAACTCAAGTGATCCAGCTTACCTCCAAACTTATTCCCCTTAAAAAACTTAAATCTACACAGATTATGATACTTCATAATGCCTATCTCACTCCAGTCATTATAAACAAAATATACCCAACCACCTCTCCATTCTGTTCCTATTGTGATAATCACAAGTCTGATCTACTCCACATCTTCTGGAGCTGCAAGTGCACCTACAAGTTATGGTGCTCACTTAGAGTCCAACTAGAAAAAATGGGCTAGGAAAAGTCCACCTTATCTTGGAAACTAGCTCTCCTATATATCATCCCTGCAGGCCTGACTAAACTACAAACATGAATATTAATAACACTAGTTTCTTTACTTAACTCATTACAGCCAAGTGACATCTCCAGGAGTTTCTGCAGTTACCTCCTACTGTGACTCTAGGCATCAAATATTTCCTGTTCATGTTTGTGTTAACAATTCCAAAGCCATGCTAAATACAAGGTATCAGAATATTTTATCTTGAAGCATATATGATGGCAAACACAACTGTACTGATATATGACCTCTGTCGTTGAGTACTTGTTAGAGCTGTAAGGTGATAACTCTATTTTTTAAAGGCTGAAGCCACGCTCACTGGGAGTTAAAGGTACACACTCAAAAGAGCTCTACTGGAGGGAATGATTTAAATGCTACATTACATTACATTGGAAGAATAGACCATCACTCACACGGGTGGGTTTCAAACAATTAGCTAACAAACACCTACTAGCTCACAAATATTTAACTTACACTGAGAAATCCCACACTCACTTTACAGAATTTTGGAAATCCCTTTTTGAAGATATTCTAGCTTGAAGTTGGTATATATAATCAATGATGGAATTTTGGCATATGTGTAAACAGTTCTTCCTGGTTTGCATTTGTGTTTTATTATTCAGCAATGTATTCTCTGGTCATATTACTACCTGTCTATTAATATTGTTACCTTTTACTGTATCTGTTTTCACAAAAAAAAAAAAAAAAAAATAAAAAGATTTTATACAGAAAGCAAATTGGAGAATTTTAAAAAGGAATTTAAAAAAGCAAGTTGAAATGCTCAGTGAATCTGATGGATTATATAAATTTAACATTTATTGGCAAGTACTGTTTATATATATGAACAGTATGAAATGATTTGATACTACGAGATATAAATCGAGTGATGTTAAACATATACTTTTAAAGTTGGTAAAATATGAAGAATATTTCTTTAATTATGTTGGAAGGACTTGCATTAATTAACTTAAATGATTTAATTAATTGGTATGATTATTTAAACCATGGTCTTTCTGGGTAATATTGTCTGAAGAAGTACATTGGAATATTTCTACGAAAGCGCTAACAATAAACGGTCCATGTGATTTTGCTTTGCCGCTGGTATTTTTGTTTTTTTAAGTTTGAGTCTAGTTTAAGTTTTTTTATCTTCAGTGAATCTCTTAACAATCATCACAAATCTTGAATATAGAAGAGACAATGTCTGATTTTGATGGAAGATTACTTGAAAATGAGAATAACGCTGAATTTCTTCTGAAACAAAACTTATTCTGGGAGAAATACAAGATTTAGAGAACAGATCTAGGAGTAACATCAAGATTTATGGAATTCCTGAAAAAGAAGTGGGGCACAGTATGATTCAATTCCTTATTACCTGGATGCCTAAAACCTGCCTGAAGCTTTTTCCTTTGGCATCGATAGGGCACATAGATCATTTTTCAACTCATCTTTAAAGAAAAAATCACCTTTATCAAGGTCAGTGATCGTAACATTTTTCTCAAGTCAAGTCTAATTATCCAGTTAAAATTAAAGAAAATACTATATGATTTGACAATGACTATTCAACATAGTGATGTTAAAGAGAAAAGCATGTGTGCTACTTGTTAAAAACTTAAAGAAAACAATATTAAAGCATAAATCTTGTTTCCAGCAAAAATATGGATTCACCTTTCAGAAGGAAAGAAGATTTGTAACACCTTGGAAGAAGCAATGGACTTTATACATAAAAATAAGATCTTAGAAAACAGAAGAAATGGACTGCACTCTATCAATTTCTTTGAAGAGAAATGGAACAAGAGATGGTTGGTTAATAAAACACAAAAGCAGTAAAAAACTGAAGGACAAATGGAAATCAATGTATTTCATGGTTATGAATTCTTATTAATTTAAAGAAGTATTTGAATACTTATGATTAAGTACAAACACACAAAAAATCCCAATGCAGAAGGCAAGGGGTTGGGAGGATGGCCTAATGGTTAAGGTGTTTGCCTTACAAACGCAAGGTGCAGGGTTTGAGTCTCATAAGGGATAATTGGCTACGCTTAAAATGGCTCACAAGAGCAGTTAGCTTAGTACTAACCTATGAACCTATGAACATGAAAACCAGAGGCAGTGCACTAGCAAATCTAAAATACAAGAGCTTTTATTAAAAGGTGAGCTCTTTCGCAGTGAAACCCACTGCTTCTTCAGGCAACCAAACAGTACAGCAATATACATTTAAATACTCAGATACTTCATTCGTTCATTCATTATTCAATAAAAAACAAGCCTTAAGCAGGCACATTTAAATAGCTAATTAAAATACCCATCTTAAAGTAAAAACTACAGCAATGCACTCATGGATGTCACTTTAGTTTCTTGGCTTTAAGTACAGACACATTTAAATAGCTAATCAAAATCCCTATCTTAAAATAAAAGCTACAACAATGCACTCATAAGTATCACTTTAGTTTCTTGGCTTTAAGTGCACGTTTCAGGGGGATGACACTGTCATTCAGCCCATACCCTCTATGTGAGCTTAACCACAAAATCCATTGTAGCTCTATATTCTCAGTTTTATTAATAATATCCCCCAACCTTAAGCCATTTCCCACAACATGCAAAACCTGAAAAACAAAAGTGTGATTGCTCCCTTCCTAAATCATATGCTTGGCTAAAGCACTGAAATCAAGCCCCTTCCTGGTGCAATAGAGGTGGTCTCTCATTCTTTCCCTCAACCTACAATTGGTCTTACCAACGCAGAATATAAAGCAAATAACACAATGCATTACATAGACTAGATGCTGGATATTACAGTCAGCACTTGCTCTTAATTGACACAACCTACCCATCCCAGGATGCTTAAATAAACCTGGATTCATCTATGTACTCACAGTATGCGCAGGTACCACATTTAGTGGTCCCACCCTAACTTCCTTCATGTTTATACCTTTCAGGATAGCACAAGTGTTGCTTCAGATTCATTTTGCTTTCGAAAACAAGCTTGGGTTGGGGTCCAACCAATACTGAAGTACATTCATCAGCTTGCATTATAGTCTAATTCTTTTTCAAAATATGTTTTACCACTTCAACATCCTGAGAATAGGTCAATACCACTGGAATAACTGAGGGTTCAACTCTCAGTCTACTGGAATGCATTACCCTATCTGAGAAATAGGATCTCACCCGACCAACCCTTTCATTAAGCACCTTATGATGGGCCTTGCATATCTCATTTTGTTTATATCCCCTGGACTCAAAGGCTGCTCTCAGAACCTCCATTTCTAAACAGAGGTCAGCCTCATCACAGGATAAATGAGATACACACATAGCCTGTCCAGTCAAGATTTTAGGGAATACATGCTGAGGGTGCATGCTGTCTCTATGAAGAAAGGCGGGAACATAACACTCCTTATACAACTTAGTATAAAAACTTTCTGCTTTTCTGAACACTGTTACATCTAAAAAATTCATGAACTGTGCTGAATAATTCATGGTAAATTGTAAAAAAGAACTACTCTTATTAATCGTAAGAAGAAATTTCTGCAACCCATCCACACTTCCATGCCAGGCAATAAAAAGATCATCTACAAACCGATGATAAAAACAGACATTACCAGAGTAATTACCCAGGACATTTTGCTGTTCCCAACCAACCATTACAAGATTGGCATATGAATGGGCACAACTTGTACCCATTGCTACACCTGATACCTGCCACTAACAGCTGTCATTGAAGAGAAAAATGTTGTTTTCAAGAACCAATTCAAGTAACATACATAAAAAGTCTACATGGCTAAGGGAAAACTTGTTAGAATTTACAAGAACCAACCTTACCACGTCAATCCCATATGATTCAGGAAGGGAGCAATCACACTTTTTTTTTCAGGTTTTGCATGTTGTGAGAACTGGCTTATGGTTGGGGGATATTGTTAATAAAACTGAGAATATAGAGCTACAGTGGATTTTGCAGTTGGGCTCACATAGAGGGTATGGGCTGAATGACAGTGTCCCCCTGAAACCTGCACTTAAAGCCAATAAACTAAAATGATACTTATGAGTGCATTACTGTAGTTTTTATTTTAAGAGCAGTATTTTGATTAGCTATTTAAATGTGCCTGTACTTAAAGCCAAGAAACTAAAGTGATATCCATGAGAGCATTGCCATAATTTTTACTTTAAGATAGGTATTTTAATTAGCTATTTAAATGCGCCTGCTTAGGGCTTGTTTTATTGGATAATGAATGAAGTATCTGAGTATTTAAATGTATATTGTTGTACTGTTTGGTTGTCTGAAGAAGCAGTGGGTTTCACTGTGAAAGCACTCACCTTTTAATAAAAGCTCTTCTATTTTAGATTTGCTGGTACACTGCCTCTGGTTTTCATATTGCCTTTGGCATTGGGATATTTTTTGTGTTTGTACTTCGTGGTGTGGCTCGCAATTTCATTGGGTTTTCTTACAGACTTATGATTAAGTGCTGAATATTACTTTTTACAAGGTAGATCATCTGTTTTTATGTTTCCAATGTTTGCTAGCTTCCTTTTTAAAATGTTACAGTTTGATTTTTTTAGCTATATGTGAAATGAATGCCCCTTATTTTCATTAAAGTCTAAAATGTTAAACTATTTATTTTATTAAAAGTTAATCATTATGATGAAACTTATGTCAGGTGGCAAACTTTCAGATATCTTGGCATAGTTGAGTAATGTATTATTAAATATAATACAAGATGCAACAAATGGCACTAAAGAGGCATGTTAAGTTACATTCTGGGTTCTTAAAATGGTTTAGTAGTGTACTACTGAAAGTATACTTGACATGCAATAGCACCCAGGAAAGACATGCTTTGTTATAACCAAAGTATAACAACAATAGCTTTTTACATATATATAAAAGTTACTATTGGAATGATATCAAATAATTAGAGTAACATTCACACTTTTACGAGTTAAACCTGGATCACACATAACTGTCATTCTTTTAATGCAAGTTCATATGCTATGTCTCGTTTAAAAATGATACTCTGCTTTATATTAAACATCTCATACAAATAGTGCTTACTGAATAATTAAATGTTATTTCTTTAAATGCAATAGCTTTTTAGTGGTTAAAATACTTTGAGATTTTTTTTTGGTAGTTTGGAGGGGTTTGAGGGATTGATGTGTACTGTAGAGATGGCTTGGATTTACTTACATTTTTGTGTGAACTGCATCTGATAGACTATTCATTTTCAAGGACTTATGAAAACCAGCTTAAAACATCTTAAGAGTCATGATCACTTTTGTGATGCTCTGGGAGTTCTGAAAATTGTAAGAACTGCCAAGGTTACTTCTTCCTGTCTCAAAGTAAATAATCATAATAAGAGTCCGAGCTCCGTTGGCTGTGTGTATCAGTTTGTTTTGCAATCATAATATTTTGAATCATATGCTAAGATGTCAAAGAATACAAGTTAAATAATAAGCAAAAGACAGTGAATTGCATTTTAAACCAGTGCCAGTTATTGCATAGTTCTGAATGCTTGCTACTGATAGTATAGTTGACATGCAATAGCACCCAGAAAAGTTATGCTATGTTATAAAGAAAGTATAAGCCTGGATCACACATAAATGTAATTCTTTTAATGCAAGTTTATATGCTATGTCTCCTTTAAAAATGACAGTCTGCTATATATTAAACATCTCATACAAATAGTGCTTACTGAATTATTAAATGTTATTTCTTTCAATACACTAGCTTTTTAGTGGTTAACATACTTTGGGATGTTTTTTGTTGCTTTTTGGTGGTTTGGAGGGGTTTGGGGATTGGTGTATGATGTGAAAGTGGCTTGGATTCACTCATGGTTATTTTCTGTGAAATGTAGCTGATAGACTGTTCATTTGCAAGCTCTTGTTATGAGGACCAGCTTGAAGCAGTTTAATTAGAGTCATGAGCACTTTTGTGATGGTGTGAAAGTTCAAAGAACTGCCAAGGTTACTTCTTCTTGTCTAAAAAGTAAATAATCATAATACTTTGAATGATATGCTAAGATGTGAATGAATACAAGTTAGATAATAAGCAAAAGACAATGAATTGCATTCTAAACCACTGTCAGTTATTAAATAGTTCTGAATGCTTGCAGTATACCAAAAGGATAGTTTATATACTAGCCTTTAGAAAGACACTGCTGATAAAAAATTAGGATTGTGTTTTTCTGTTATTGTCTCTTTTTAATTATAAAAAAACATAATATCTCGGAACAATTTATTAGGGAAAGTTTGAATCTTAAAAGGGAAGATTTTTCAGATGTTTGTTCAGACACTGTTAGACATAACATTTAAGGAGAAAAATAGGACTGATTCTCACAGTGTTAATACATTAAAAATTGCACACCTCATCAACCTTGCACACCTCATCATGAAGGGTTTCACATTCAGATCCAAGGATGTCATTGTACCCCTATATTCCTCCCTCATCAGACCCATGATTGAGTACAATGCCCCATTTGGTATGTACCTTACCCGGCACTTGCAACAGCTGAAGAGACCACAAAAGTACCTCACCAAAAGGATCAAGGGTCTCCAACATATGTCTTATTCTGCCAGACTAAAGAAACTTCAGCTCTATTCAGTAGCATACCACCTGCTCACAGGTGATCTCTGCCTGACGTACAAGGCCATGTCCAATCAGGATCTGATGGACATGCTCCACCTCAAAAAATCCGAATCCATCAGGACCACGAGAGCTAAAGACTTAAACCTCAGCACAAGTATGAATAGGACATGCTGGAGGGATAGATTCATAACCCAGAGGCTTCCCATGCTTTGAAACAGGTCCCAGTTCGTATTAGGCAGAGCCCCTCACTGACTCTCTTCAATAGAAATCTTGATGAGTGGATGGGAGATCGTAAGTTTACCCCAGGGGTCATATCTGTGTCACTGCTAGATAAGGGCACAGTAAACTAATTCTGTTATATAAGGGGACCTTCACTGTGTCACTACTAGACAGAGGCACAGTATTCTAGATTTATTCTGTACATTTTTGTACCATTTCATGGGGTGGCAAAAGCCACATCACTATGGCTAGGCTTACAAATGCCCCAGGGCAGATAGCCTAGTACTATACTATGAAACTATGAAACTATGAAATGTATAAGGGTAAATATAAATGTTCTATTATATGATATTCTACACTAGGATTATAGCTAAAATATAAAGCCTAAGAATATAGTAATAGTACAAGATATAGCATACCAACAGAAACAGAAAGAGATCAGAATAAGTAAATATGTATATAGTTAAAGAATATAAATATGTCTACAGGGGTGGGAAGTTGGCATAGTGGTTAAGGTGTTCACCTTATAGTGCAGGGTTTGATTCTCACATGGGGTTGGAATGGCCCACAAGGGCAGTTAGCCTGGTACTAATTTCTAAACTTATTATCCTATGAACAACTTCACCAATAGTAAATAAAATAGAAAAAAATATACAAATCATCTGGCCTATAAATTAATAAATATGAAAATAACAACTAACTCCCTCCCTATAGTTGAACAGGGAGATAATGTAAGGTATAGTGAAAGGTGATTGTAAAGATATTCAGTTTGGTCAATTTATAATAAAAATTCTGAACAGCTCTTTAACTTTTCTTACTCATAATAACTCACTGACAGCTTTTTTTAAGATGATACATACTAGAAATATAAGACAAGTTTTTATAGAAAGGGGACGTTTGTTCCAGGCAGTGTCAATGAAGTGGCTGTATAATAGCTTGCCAATATTTTTATTAGGTTTATAGATATCTAGGAGGTGTAGGTCAGTGGTACGTGGGTTACACTTAGGAGAGTAGGGAGTGATGAGGTCTGTTAGGGCAGGACACAAGCATGAGCTAAGCATTGTTAGCCTAATGGGGAGTTTGACTGGTAGTTGTTTCTTTTTTTTTCAACAAACTAGGAATACATTATTCTATGGTAGAATGTTTTAGGATTACATCATTAGGTATTTTTTTTTATTTGTTTCAAAAGTTTTTTCCATAGCTGAAGATTTCATATTGTTATACATAAAGTATATAATAAGTTCTGTACATAAATGTGATTTCATTATACCTGTGTTTTGTTTTCTCTCATATAAATGTCTGATTTTAAATGCATATCTATTAATATTAATGGACTGAATAATCAAGTAAAGAGGGGGAGTCTTTTCAAATACTTGCAATTACTTAAAGCTCAAATAGCATTTCTACAGGAAACACATATACTTAATAAATATGTAAATAAACATTAATTAAGGATTTATTTGGTTTTAGCAGGTTCTGGCTTTTGAGCTAAAAGAAGAGGCACTGTCATTTTATGAAAGAAATCACCAGTAGTGCCTAAAGTAAAAAATACCTATACATTCTTATAACTGAGTGGAACAGAAAACTATATACATTATTTATTTATTTATTTATTTATTCCAGTTTGATGACCGGGGAGGTCCACTGGGCCTGGGGAGCCCATTTTCAGTGGAGGCCCAGGGAGAAAAGCTCCACAATACAAAGTTTAAGTGCATGATTAAATTACAAGAAAATTACAAGATTAATTACAAAGAAAATTACACAATTAATTACAAAGAAAAATTCATGATTAGTTGCAAAGAAAGTTAGAATTACAAACAACAGGTAGCATTCTAAAGAAAAGAGAAATAAAATATTTACAATTTAGTTCACAGGGCTTAGGGTACTTTAGTGGAGGCTTGGGGAGAAAAGCTAGACATTAAAGTTTAATTACAGAATACTTACAGTGGAGGCTCGGGGAGAAAGCTCCACAATACAAAGTTTTATTACATGATTAATAACAAAGGAAGTTAGGGATTGCAAGCAACAAGTAGCATTCAAAGGAGTGAGAAAAGAAATAAGCAGTTTAGCTTCAGGAGAGTGAAAACAGGCATTTAGAATTGTGGCTAAATTTGATGTTGTTTACACAAATAATCATTAATTTAAAGTGAGGTTAGGGAGGTAAGAAGGTTAGCCTGGGGTAAAGGGAGGGGAGAGCTTGAGAGGAATGGGTGGAAGAGTACAGTTGCATTTCCTGTTTAGACAGAGGTAAGAATGAAGTTGAGTTTTGAAGTTATTAAGGTTGTCACAGGTCCTCAGTGTGGAGGAAAGAGCATTCCATTTTTTAGTTAGGGAATAAGATAGCAGAAGCTGCCCAGCAGGGCGCTTGGGTTTATGGATGATGATCAAGTTTTGGTGGGTAGATCTAAGGGGTCTGGGGGGTTATAAGGTTGCAGAATATTGGATAGTGCAGGACACTTAGTAGGTTGGAACAGTAATTTGTGTGCAGTGGTGATTTGGTGAAGGTTAAGTAGATTGGGGAGTTCAAGCCAATTTAGAGAGTGAAGGGAGGTGCAGTGGTGAGAGGAGGATTTTGCATTTGTGGCGAATTTGGCTATTTTATTGTAACATACTTCCAGTTTGGAGGTGAGTGTGGAAGATAAATTAGTGAGCAGAGGAGTGCCATACAGTAGAGAGGGGAGTAGGTAGGTAGTGGTGAGATTTAGTCTGGTGGAAGGAGAGAGGAAGTGATTTTTTCTGTAAAGTAGGCCTAGTTTTATGCGGGTTTTCTTGATATTTAGCTGGATGTGATTATTAAATTTTAGGTGTTCATCAATGGTTACACCAAGAAGTTTGGCTGAGGGTACGACCTCAATAATGGAGTTGTGAAGACTGGTGATATGGAGTAAGTTTTTGTCAACAGGGAAGGATTTTAAGGGAGAGAAGAGAAGATCTTTGTTTTGTTGGCATTTAGTGAGCAGTGATTTTGGAGCATCCAATTTTCGGTGGCGGAGAAAGCAGTTTGAGTTAGAAATTGGAGATCTTTTAGGTTAGAGGCATGACAGAGTGGAATCATCAGCGTATTGCACAATTTTGGTGTTAGGTATGGCTTTGTGGAAGTTGTTAATAAAGATATTGAAAAGCAATGGGCCAAGGATTGAACCTTGGGGTACTCCAGTGGGGGTTGGGAGGAAAGTAGAGGTGGCCTGGCCCCATTTCATGGCTTGGGATCTATCAGAAAGGTAGCTGGAGAACCAGGAAAGAGTTTTATTGGAGATGTTGAGGTTAGACAGATGATTTAATACATGACTATGGGAGATGGTATCAAAGGGTTTAGATAAGTCTAGCAGAACAGAGGATATGATATTACCACAGTCACAAGCAGAATTGACAGTCTGTAAGAAGGAGAGAAGGGTGGAGTTGGTACTGTGTCCAGGACAGAAGCCATGTTGGGTAGGGGAGAGTAGTTGGTGTTTGGTAAGGAATGGCAGGAGCTGTAAGTGGATACATTTTTTAGGTAAACTATTACTAGATTCCAGGGGTTGGAGCTAAAGATGCAAAAAATTACTTAGACACTATAGCCTATTACATGAAAGGTAAAGTCATAATGGCTGGTGATTTTAATTGTATTTTATCAGACAAAGATTCCACTGCATACAGAAAGCATACTGAATATCTTTAGCCAAACAATTAACACATTTTCTAAATCTAATGAATTTAAAGGATATATATGAGCTAAGGAAAACAAACTCATTTCAATTTACCCATTATTCATATAGATATGGAACACAAACAAATATTGATTTTTTTAATCTCAAACAATCTGTTATCACATATCAGAGAAGGTTTGATAGTTTCATGTCCATTATTGGACATTGATGCTATAATCGTTAATATTATTTTAAAAAGTGAAAATTTAATACATTACAGGAGATTACCAGCATACATTATTAAAATAAAATGATTCAAGGATTGTTATGTTATAGATAGCAAACATTTTTTGAAAGTAAAGTATCTGACATTGTCCTGTAGAAATCACTAGAGGCTTACTTAAATGGAAGAGTTAAAAGCTGGTATATTAGTAAAACAAGAGAATGATACAAAGAACTGACTACATTATAGGCCAGGATAGACACACTAAAGTTAAATCTAAAACCAAATGACATTATCAGTCAGTCTGAACTTAAAAACTTAAATACAAAATATGTTGAAATTCTAAATCATAAAGTTTCAATAAACCTGGAAAAACTTCAACTCCATGCATATTCAGTAAACTCTTTAAGCTTGTATGAACTTGCCCTTAGATCAATAAAAATAAATAAACTAAATCACATCAAAGAAATTATTACATGTATAAATAATACAAAAGAAAGAAGAACAGATATTAAAGGTATTCTTGATGGCTTTAAAATATTTTATGAAAATATAAATAATAATACAAATAATCTTGATAATGATGAAATTGCTGAAACTTTTCTAAGGGAAAATATAAATAATAAAATAACATGTGAACAAATAAAAAATTATAGACCATTCACTTTAACAGAAATAAAAGATTGAGTAAAAATGTTAAAAAAATAAGGTGCTGGACTTAGATGATCTTATACCAGAGCTATATAAAATACAACAAGATAATGCAGTTAAAATATTAGATATGGTCTATAGAGAAATAAAAACAACTGCTGATGTCTCCCCATAATGGAAATATTCCCTTAAAACAAGATATGGATCCGACAAAGTTCTCATCATACAAACCCATTTCACTTTTAAATGTGGATTATAAGATGTTCAGGTGCAATTTAGCTCACAGAATTAATCCATGTATACCTAAACAAATTAACAAAGCTTTAACTGGTTTTATTTTAAATAAACAAGTACAGGATAATATAATAAGAATGCATACATTAATAGGCCATGCAAAAAAAAAAAAAAAAAAAAAAAAAAACTTCCTATCATTAGTCTCAATTTAGATCAGGCTTTTGATTCAGTTAATTGGTCATACCTGTTTAAAACACTAACGTGTATAATTTCTCACCTGAGCTAACTGCATTAATTTCTAAGTTATACAATAACTCTTGTGCTTACATTAAAATAGGTTGTTTTCTTTCTAAGTCCTTCAAATTGCAAAAAGGCACAAAACAATGTCATCTATTATCACATTTACTTTTCCATTAGGTATACCCTTTGCTAATAGCATTAGATCCAATAAGAACATTAATGGTATCAAAATAAAAGAAGATTTTTGGACCAAAGATCCAACTCTTTGCAGATGATATTTTACGAACAATAGGAAATATAGAGAATTCATTAGAATATGTAATTAGTTCTCTGAGTCAGTTTGAAGTAATCTTAAGCTTTAATCATAATACAACAAATACATTAATTAATAAAAAAATAAAGAAAACATACAAAAATATTCTAACATCAGTTGGAATATTAATTAAATGAAATATCTCGGTAAGATCATTATGTCTAATAGAAAATAAATAATACAAACTTTCAACAGGTCATTGATAAAATTGTAAGTTTAATCACAAATTGGAACAAATTATTCATTACCATAGAAAAATGATTAATGCTTATTAAGATGGTAATTCTCCATAAAATATTGTTTGTCTTACAATCTTTAGTACTATCTCCACCAAAAAAAGTGATGAAGAAGATACATGATATTCTACTTAAATTTTGTTGGCATCCTAATAAGCCAAGAGTTCCTCTGATTGGCACAGAAAAGGTTGGGAGAATAGTGGAATAGGATTCCCTGATATTCAATTGTATGCTCTTCAACAATTGTAAAAGTTATAGAGTTATGGATAAATTCATTCTATTATTCAAAATGGAAAAAAATACATCAGGAAATGTTATTAGCAAATAATAAATATATCACAACCAGTCATAAACAATAGTCCCCAATAGTTTTATCTGGTTATTAAAAGATTTTTGCGTAAATTGAATTATACCCTCTTCTCAAATTCCCTATTTAAATAACATCATTTCCTCTTTCCAAAAGTCCACATATTATAACAATTGTATTAAAGACTTAATATTTCTATGTTTCAAATTAAATATACAAATAACTGCTTAGAAACTCACAAGTTCATTAAAATGCTAGTACTGAAACAATAAAGTTACTTAATTTATTGGCATCAGTTCTTAACTTGCACTGATACATACAATTAAGATTCTGAGAACTAGTTAATTTTAGGAATATTTAGAGACTTTGTGAACACAGAGATTAATAAAATATTTAACCTAGATTAGAAATTGTTCCCCAAATTATTGGAATTATTAATAAATAACAATAATGCAATGAAAAATAAGTCATATTTGTCACAAATGTATAAAATTCTTAAGTTAGATTTCACATATTTAGACAATTCCTATTGGAACTACTCCCCAAAAAAGTAGTAATGAAGACTTCTCTGGAGAATATAAGAAAATAATATTAAAATCTACAGATAAAGCTACATGTTCATAATACCGAAAAATTTTCATTTGGAAATTCTTAGACAGAGCTTTTGTCACTCCTAAGACAATTATAATCATGAATAAATCAAATAGAATTAAATGCTGGAGAAGTGATTCTGAAATAATAGCTGATTGGATGCATATGGTATATGAATGTGAATTCATCTCCCTTTTTTGGAAATAAATTAATAATTTCATTGAAGTTCTGTGGTCATATAGATGTAATCAGATAGATGAAATATTTCTAAATCTTTAGTTTTATTTAATGCTCCAATTTTTGAGATAATTCCAAAAAAACAAAATACTTCTTCTTTGGTCTATTTTTGCCATAGCCAGAAAAGTAATTACTAAAAAATGGAAAAGAAAAGTTACCCCCTCTAGTGTTGAATTTATTAGTATGGCAAAAATTGTTTGCAGTAGTGAATTGCATACTGTAAAGATGAGAACTTCTGATATTACACATTCATATAAATCTTGGCTTAAGCTTAAAGACTTGCTTGAAAAATATTAATTGCTGTTGATATGTAAAACTTTGATTTATTGATTAGCTGCAGACCTATGTAAATAGTTATTTGTTTGTTGTATAATTGACTTGTTTATTTATTGTTTTAAAACCAAATGAAAAGAACTTAAAAAAATGTATAATGGCACAGCAGAGAGGAAAGAGGCTAAGGTAGCCAGAGTTCAATTAGCAGAAGGCACTAGAAAAGCTGAAAGGGAAGGGAGAGGAATGAAGAGGCTGTACCCACTTGTCTGTCTCTGGTGGAAGAATGTAGATGACATGTTAAGGAGGAGTGTAGCTGTCGTGCTGTCACTGTATGCCAGATAACATGGTGAAGTGCATGGGAGGTCAGGAGGGTCACAGAAGAGACAATGTGATATCACGGAGGAGGAGGAGCATGGCCTTCTAGTACCACATTGCTCACTTCTTCAGGGTTGAACCCCAAGATAGGTATGTCACCATGGAGGTAGGGGCATTTACTAAACAAGTCTGCTGCTCAACAGTTAACCTGGAACCAGCCTAGGGATGGAAAGCTTAATTTGGCATCCACAGAAGGATCCCTCCAGTAAACCTGACCTTTTAAAGATGTGTGTGTGTGTGTGTGTGTGTGTGTGTGTGTGTGTGTGTGTGTGTGTGTGTGTGTGTGTGTGTGTGTATGTACATATATATATGTACATATATATATATATATATATATATATATATATATATATATATATGGATCTAGGATGTTTGATCGAATGATCAAACGTCCGAATCCATTAAGTGCGAGCATACTTATGCAAAAGTGCTTTTCACTGAAGAAGCACTTTCACATAAGTATGCCTGTTGCTCAGGCCGTATTATGGTGCGGATAAGGAAAAATTCCCTTTTCCCCACTGTAGTGCAGTCTCGGAGGGAGAATATTAAAGTAGTGTGGGGGTAAATGTAGTGTTTTTTTTTTTATTGACACGCTTTAATGAACGTGCTTTTTTGGTTAAAGCGCTTTCATTAAAGTGAGTTCGGTGTTTATGGATTTGGACGTTTGATCATTCAAGCAAATGTCCTAGATTTTATATATGCTGCTATGTTTAGCGTGGCAGCCTGTGCGAAACATGCAGTTGTTTTTGTAAAGAAAAACAAAAAATATAAAATGTGTAAAAAGTTGTACCCAGCTAAAAAAAAATATAAACTGTACAAAAGTCCATAACTGCTGTTTACGGTATATTTCACAGCATGCAGAATATGTAAATTTATACAGTGGTATTAAAGTCAATATGAATTTAAATATACCATTTCTTTTTGTTAAATTTATTAGAGCCTTGAACTGATTTCAAATGCACACATTGTACACCTTAGCATTTTGCTACGCCTGCCAGTACCTCTCAGAATCTACTGTTATAATCAGACTGTATTTTGTATAGAACTATGTGACTGTGAAAACACAAAGTTCACATTTCAAATTTAAAATAAACAGGACATTCAGAAGTTGAGACTCTTAACTTCAGAATGTAGCTGATGGCTAACAGGCTTTCTTTTCTAAAGAGTGTAGTGGACTTTTTGGACAGATAGCCCTTGTTTAATATTTATTGCCTGTGAGTTTTCTACAAGAATTAAATCAGATGTCAAAGGTACACCAGTTCCATAGATTTTCAGCTAATGGTAGTAGCAGGCAAGATAGGTAATACTTTTTTGTAGTCTGTCTGTTTAAAACATTTATTTTGTGTTTCATTCTGTAAATGTAAATTTGCTTTTATATTTAACTTTCACATTCCACTGCTTAAATTTATTTATTTCCAGTAAATAATTCATTCACTTTCAAAAGACTGTGATTGCTGGTACATTTATTAGTTTAAGTTATAGACCATAGCTACTCAATTTTATGAGTGGCAAGTAATTGTACTCCTAGTGTGCTAGACTGATCTATTTGATATGACAGAGCTACCTTAGAGACATGAAATATTGTGCAAATTCAAAATAATCTCGTCCAAGTTTGACTACTGTTAGGAAGGTAGCACTAAAAGGCACTGGGCTGACAGCAAAGCGAGTAAAATCTTTGGAAGCCAGTGCTGATAGCTCTCCTAATGCAGCTATTGAATGTGAATCTTATCCGAGCATGAATGATGCTAATCATAAACAGAGGCAGCAGTGCATATTTGCCATTTGCTTTTGAGGCCAGTTCCCCTCACATATTATTTGGTGGTTAGTTGTGTAAATCATGAGATTACAGCTTATGACTGTCTCATCTAAATTGGTGCTAGTGGTGTGGATCATGTGACTGTACCTCTGGGCAAGGCATCTAGCAAAATTAGGGGCCCAGTTTAGGAACTGTGCACTGGAGATTGGCAAATGGAGTCAACATATTCCAACATATGCTGATTAAGACTCTCTGATTCTAAAACAAGTTTAGCAAACAGTCCTTAGTAGTACTTAATTATCCTGTTCAGTGTCCTATGCTGAGTCATATCGTGGCTCAGTGAGGCTACCCTGTCACTGCTGAGGCTGTGGTTATTGGGGGGGGGGGGCAGTTGCAGAGATTCTCAACAAATAAGGACCTATGGTGATTTATGTTTATTTCAAATGCATATGCAAAAATAGTACAAGATTACATGTTTTAGTTCTCAGAGCAGCCATGGCAACTAAATATAGGTCACTGTCTATACATTTAGAATGTGGTGAAATTCTCAGTGTATATCAATGAGCCATAGGGCATTGTAAGATGGCTATTATGGATGCTATACACATAGGGATGGTTTACAGTAAAGCTGCTTATGTTCAACAGCAGCCTCATTCCAAATTCCAGTTCAGCATCCTGACTTGTGCTTATCTGCAACAAGCTTAAAGCATAACTTTTTCTAAATCAGATCCTAAGATTCCAGAGGCATGCAACACTGAATTTACAAATGGAAGCAGCTGCAGGTACTACACATTTGTCCCAGTTAAACAAAAGAGGGATATGCATGACACCAAACAAGCAAATGGCAAAACAGTTACAGCTGGCACATTTAATGTTGTTATATATACTGAAGATACTAAAAAAATACAGACTATATTATAAAATGAAATAAACTAGGAATCAGCAAGCATGCAGAGCACTGTCAAGTAAGGAGAAAATTAGCTGAAGAAGTAACAATTTATGAAACCAGACATGCTGAATAAAGTAAAAATAGTCAGGGTCCTCAGTGGATAGGAAAAAGTACATGAATTAATAAACATAAAGAGCATGACGCTATGAAGCTGGAGCTGAACTTGATATGGCACTGCATACAGATCAGGATTAACAAAAAAAAGTAATATAGCTAAACTAAAAAGGAAAGCAGACAATAACCAATGGCAAATATTTAGGGACAGATGGAAACTAGAGTTATAAAACTGAATGTATCTCAGCAGATATCAGAGGAGTCATTCACAGAAGGATATGTCAAAATGAATCTTTGGAAAAAACATCAAAGGTGAACTGGTTCACTCTGATGAATTAAAATCAATACATGATAGAAGAACTCCTGGTTCTTAAATACCGGATATAGCACACACAATGCGCGAGAAGCCTTGAAAGCTAAAAGTAATCTGACTGAAATAGGTACTCGATCAGTACAAGAGAATACAAATGTGAGGCACTGCAGAGGTGAAATGCATCAGTATGAAGTAGCAGCCCCATTAAAAAACACTTAGGAAATGCAAGAGATAAATAATGGTAACAGTTTGTAAGAGCAGGTATCTGAAATAGAAGAGGTGTGAAAAAGCAAGTTAGAAAGGAAACATGCATAAAATTAATAGCAAACAATATTCAGTTATTGCATGGACAAAGGCAGGTAACAAAGTCCCTTAGAAGAGCACTACAATTACAAATTATATTTACAAAAATTGTGAGGAAATCTGCATTAAAACCGAAAACATCAGTATGGGAATGAAAACTGACAGAATGGTAAATCTTACCATAAGAGTAGGAAAGAATGAAAAGGAAGAAATGGAAAGCAGTAAATTTAAGGTTGTAATATAATTTATATATATTAGTTATAGGTGACTGTTATAAGTAGAAAATAATTGTATTACATGTAGAAGACACAGACTGTGAAGGTAGGTAACCTGCAAGTTCAGGAATAAATCAACTGATCATAGAAGAGATTTAAAAGACTGATGAAACAGAAGAAAACTAGAAACAGTGATCATATATGCAAGAGTTAACTACATAAAATTAAAAAAGGAGTGTGGTTAGAATAAAAATGCCTGGGCTCCCTATCAGATGTGTGAGACTTCATACTACTTGTCCTGATACTTTAAGTTTGCCATAAAATATAAAATTCTATCCAAACATAAGAGGGTGCTACTAAATTCTGAGTTGAACCTTTAATTCACTATTTATTTACACTTTCCCAGCCTCACACTATGAGCAACATTAAGCACGATGATGTCACTAGAGCAACAACCACTACTGACCGTGATGCAGCAACGATGGGGACATATTCTTGGCTTATTTGTTCAAGAATTTTTTGTCAAATCTAGAATACAAGCTACTGTTACAAAGGGGATAATTAGTAGGGCAGGTAAAATATGACATAACTATAAGAATTAATCAGAGGAGGTTAGAAAAGATTGGGAAGAAAGACTGGAAAAGCAATTTACAAGGAAACAATGGGAGGACATATGTATGGCTCCCAAGTATGCAACAGTGTAGAAGATTTAGGATTTTTGCATGGAAGTGTTTTCATAGTTATTTTTCTACCCTAAGCAGACTCCAAACAGTTTTTCTTCAACTAGATAGCCAATACTGGAGGTGTGATTGGGAAGAAAGGTAACTGGGAACATTTGTTTTGGGAGTGTAATGAGTTGGTAGATTAAAAAAAATGTCTACAGAATACTCAGTCATAAATATTGGGGGAGCAAATGGCTGCAACTAATGAAATGATTTTTTTTGAGCTGTCACATGATCTGAATCACTTAGAAATAATAAGAATTTATTAAGTTTAATTCTGTTGGCAGCCAAAAAAAAAAAAAAAAAAAATCACTAGAAAATGATAATCAAGATTTAAACCCACGGTATTTCAAGTATTGAATATTGAAAAAAAGATAAAGGAACAGGAAGAGGGGTCTTTAGAAAAGGGAAGGAACACATTGCATAGTAATAAATAGATTATTGGATCAATACATGCAAAATAATGTTCAGGAGGAGGCCAGAGGTTTAAGATAACCAACTTATGTAATGCTAGACTGAAAGGCAGTTGTGATAAAGAAAGAAAACATAATGTATAATGTGTTTATGATTTATTTTCTTTTCTATTAATGTATATGCGCCTATGTCTTAAGTAATATTTTAGGAAAGTGTTAAAAAAAGAATTCTGGACAAAACTAAAAATAATGGAGGGACATGCTGCTGTTTACTTCCTGGTGATCTTGGTCTAGATTCATGAAGGATGTTGCCTGATGAGGGAGGGTAGCTTTTTCTGTTATGTTTATAATGCATGGGGAACAGTTTTGTCATTAACCTAGGCATCATTTTCTCATTTTTCATTCTTGGCTTTCCTGCCTCACTGTTAATCCCTTGGGGTGTTGTTTTGAATTGTCTTGGGATGGTGATGCTAGTTATGCTTCTCTTCAAGGTGATATGTTGCAGTATTCCACAGTATCTGATCTAGTGTTGGGTGTTCTTGCAAGCCCTATGACCCTTCATGAAGAAGGTCAAGTATAACCCCTTGTTTAAGGCTTTTAAAGATACAAATGCAGCAGGGAGAGACTTGATAGGTGACTTTAAATATACTAAGTTACTGCCCAGGAATCTTAAAGGTATTGTACCCTCCTTTAAGTCTAACTTTACCTGTAAGGGTCTTAAGGCCGGCTGTTATAATCATTTTGCAGGAAATGAAGATTACGAGTAAACTGGAGTCTACTCTTTTTCCACATTGCAGGGGTGTTAAACGTTTCATTTTTGCTTCATCTTTTAAAAGAGAGGGTGGCTGTCATGGTAAGCGGTGATTCTGTGCAATCAGTAGTGTTCAGCACTTGGTTGATAAAAAGGGGCAGTGGGTTGCAACTTTAGTCAGAATACCTATCACGATCTGGACAATGGCTAATTTCGACAGTCCCAATGAGGATGACTATTCACTCTGGGAAAGCTTTAAGGCTGTCATTCATAAGGTATATAACCCAATCAGTTATTAATTGTAGGACTTCAATGTGGTTGTGGATCCCAGAAAGGAAAGACTGCAGGTATGGAGGGTTCATCTTGGTGGGGTGTCCAGGAAGTTCATATATGGAGGGCATTTCATCCCATGTAAACTGATTACACATACTATGCTTTGGGACTGCAGACTTGATTTTTTGCTGGTAAACCATATAGGCATGAGGGGATTGTAGAATCTTCCATTTCCTCCGTGGCCTTCTCTGATCATGCAATGGTCTCTTTTTTTATACAAGTTTAAAGCTCAAACTTCAATGGTATAGCAGTGGAGGTTTGACCCTTTATTACTTAAGCATAAGTAGAACTGGATAGAGATGTTGCAAATCACTGGTAGTCTATGCCCTCCTCTGATCTTAATGGGCTGGAAGTATGTCAGAACTTTTCAGTAAGTTGGAAAAGGAGTATTTGTATCAATGTAAAAAAATAAATAAACATACAGCTAGGGGGAAAAAATGCAAGATATGAAGCACAGGATTGTCTAGTTAGAACAACTTCATATCAATGACTATAACAGCGGAGTTCTGTTAACAAAACACTTTAGCAGGAAAATAAACACTGTCTGTTTCAGTATATTCACAATAAATGTAAAAATGTAAAAATGTAAAAAAGCACCCCCACAGAGTAAATGTTCCCGAGGTATGGAGAATAAAAATAGCAAAAGTTAAAATGAAGTACATCCATTCTGTATACTTTAATCGTACAACTCGGTAAGTGCTTTCACCATATAGACTTCATGATGAAGCCTATATGGTGAAAGCGCTTACCGAGTTGAACGATTAAAATATACAGAATTTACTTACTTTATGTTTAGCTACTTTCTTTAGGCAAATATAAGAACCTACAGTATCATAACATTTAAGGAGTGGCTGTGTTTGTTTCCAGTGGATGTACTTCGTTTTAACTTTTGCTATTTATATTCACAATAAATCGCAGAAGTTGAAACTGTTTCACTGGGCCAAAGACCAAAGGTATCTCTTATGATAAAGTCTTAGCATGTAAATGCAATGAGAAGAAGAAAGAGTTGACCAGATCTGGTCTACAGAATCAGGAGGGTACAGTGGTAATGGCACCACAAAATATAAATCTATTCCTTACTTAGGAATAGCAGCATGCACTGAGGATGGATCCTGGATTTGGGCTGGGATCTATGAGTGGGGATTGGAATGATATTCAATTCCCTTGTATTGTGTTGTCAGATAGCAAGTAACTTTGTAAATCATGGAGTTTATCAGAACATGAAGAGGCAATTGATAATCTCCCTAAGAATAAAGCACCAGGGTTAGAATTATTTTTATCAGAGTTTTATAAGACTTTTAAAGATTACATGGACCTGGTGCCCCCGATGTTTAATATGCACCAGCAGGTTGTGGTGATGGGGTGTGTTTCCACCTGGTATGAATGGGGCCAAAATCACTGTTATTTAAACAAGATCTCTTACATCCAGCTAGTTATAGGCGTAGAACTTTACTGCTAACAGATCTCAAAAACTTTGCTAAGGTCTTGGCCAGCTGACTAGAGAAGCTGTTCCCTAAAATAGTTACTTCCAATAATTAAGACAAAGGGATATTAAAGGAAGAATGGAAGGGCCAGATGCTATTAGGGCCTGACTCAGCCTTCAAGGATTTTTGCAGCTGTCTGAATTGAAGGCCAGAACCTTTTTGTTAGCTTTAACAAGGCATTTGATAGCCTTCAATGGTCTTTTCTTTGGAAGGTAATTTGACTTTATGCTTTTCCTGAGGAATTTATATCCTGGTGCCTGATTCTTTACTACAATCCTTCAGTGCAGGTACATACTATTGGGATCCTATCACCTCCTGTCTCCTGTTATTTGGCTGGCAAGGGGTACCCGACAGGACTGCCCCAGTCTCCCCGATGCTGTTTGCATTGGTGGCTTTATCATTTGATAAATACCTGTTATACCCCTGTGGTCACTTTGTAATTTGTATAGGAGGAGTTGAGCCATATGTCACTACTTGGTTTGCTGATGATTGCATGATCTGGCTGAACGATCCCATGTCACAGGTGCCAGTGGTGATAATGATGCAACATGAGCTGAAGGGTCAAACTGGCCTCACAATTAATATGGATAAAACCACCGTGTTTCCATTTACTACATCCACTCTCTTGCAGTATAAGAAGGTTTAGAGGTTCCCCATCAGAAGTAACATAGAGACTACCTATTTAGGTATTAAGTGTGATGACCATGCTCTGGCCCAGCAATCAAGGAGCCTCAATCCTCACCACTAACACCAGGGAGGTCATCTCCTAGAAGAGAAAAGGGTAACTAATACACACAGTAAAATACAATTTTCCTTAAGTGCACACATATATCACAGTCCGTCTGGGGCTGGTTGCTCCCTTGCTCACCAGGTCCCCAATAAGACTCCCCGCTGGCACAGATATAGGGTCCAGGTCTTAGCCTAACTGGGAAAGCTAAAACCTCCAGTACCCTCTCTGTCCAACCAGTGCTTCATGTCCCTGCCAAGTAGCTGACACAACACACACACACTTTGAGATAAGTATTTATGCAACTTCACAGACACTCCTGGGAAAGGCTGACACAGATTCTTCAACTGTGTCCCTTTTCCCAGACTATATGGTAGTAATTACTGCCACCACCCAGTTAATAATATCAGCTACTAAAAGGTCCTTAAAAGGGTGTCCAGTTATTACTGTGCGATATTAATATCCAATGGTAGTATGACTAACAGTCCAAGCTTACTTTAGAGTGGCCTATTACAATAACCTCTATAAATAGGCAATGTACTCTAGAGCTTATCTCTACACAAATCAGCCACAGGTAGAAGGTTTAAAAATATTTAATAATAAATAATTAAAACACAAGACAAAACTACTACACCACAGATATATCTAAGAGTTCAGAGATCACACAGAAACTTAAAATAATACAGTAGGACAGGTCTGATTTCAAAGAAACATACCTAATTAATCTTTACTAGCTTTAACTATTCCTACAAGAAATCACAGTGCCAGAAACTTACATGTAAACATAAGGCAGAGTGCTGATAAGTTAGATGTCTAAAGTCAAAATGCTTCCAGTCTCTTGTGAGAAACAGTATTTTAAACATTACTAACAAACATGTTTGCTGGGTCCCTCCCCAAATGACATCATTTTTGACACTTAGGCTTTCCCAGGCAAACAAACTGCACTATTTAGCAATCTAACACCTGCACAGAAACTTACAATAGAAGACATTTCACATGTATATGCTAGCAGAAACCAGAGAAATAAAGCACCTTCCACATCTAAATTCTAGTCATAAACTTTACCCTTAAAACAATGGGCATGAAATCTTCATCCAGCTGCCCTAGAGTCGAATTCTAACATGAAAGGGTACAACATGCTTCACTGGGCCAGTAGAGTGCAATGTTGCCACATATTTTGCAGTTCCACATTTCACAGTATTCTTTACACTCAAGAAACATGCCTGTATTTTACATTTAATATCAAAAAAACATGCCTGTATTTTACATTTATTTATACAGTTGATAGAATTATGTATCAAATTCTATTTGATGAGGCTGGAAGCCTTTGCCCATCTCTCCCCAGTCATCACATCTCTTCCCCCCCCCCCCCCCCGGGGAACTCAAGCAAGTTTTTCAAGTGCCCCTTGAGAAACATCGCTTGAAAGTATCAGGTCTATCTTGATGTACTTCACCCCATTCTCTGTCATGACAGCCCATCTGCATTGGCATTGCTACTCCCACTGCGGTGCTGCACTGACATATCATATGCTTGCAACCCCAGACTCCATCTTAGCAACTTGGCAATTTGCTGACTGGCTCTGTTTAACCATGTTAGAGGGTTGTGATCTGTCATCACAGTGAATTTTCTTCCACACAGATAAGGCTGAAGTTTTTGTAGTGCCCACACTATGGCTAGACATTCTTTTTCTACCACTGCATAGCATTCCTCCCTGGGTTGGAGACTATGATTGAGATAAACCACTGGGTACTTTTCTCCCTCTGCGGAAACCTGAATATGTACAGCCTCCACCCCAGGATTTGTAGCCTCCACCTGCACAACAAAGTTTTTGCTGTAGTCTGGACTGGCTAACACAGGGGGTCCTCCCAAAGCTTCCTTAAGCTTCTGAAATGCCTGCTCACATCCTGGGGTCCACACTACCTTATCTGGCCTGTTCTTCCTTGTCAGGTCTGTTAAGGTAGCAGCTATGGTACTATAATTGGGAACAAACTCTCTGTAGTATCCTGCTGTCCCTAAGAATGCCCTCAC
This sequence comes from Protopterus annectens, assembly GCF_019279795.1. Taxonomy (NCBI): domain Eukaryota; kingdom Metazoa; phylum Chordata; order Ceratodontiformes; family Protopteridae; genus Protopterus; species Protopterus annectens. Next base: position 561,887,155 of record NC_056725.1, read on the forward strand.
CTGCTTTTTGGTAACAGGTGCAGGCCATGCCTGAATGGCTTCCACTTTGGCAGGTTCTGGCTTTATCTTACCATTCCCCACTCTATGTTCTAGGTAGGAGACCTCTGCCATACCCACCTGAACATTGCTCGGCTTAATGGTCAACCCTGCCCTCTGTAATCTGCCCAGCACCTCCCTGACATGCTGAAGGTGCTCTTGCTAGGAATGGCTGTAGATAGCAATATCATCCATGTAAGCAAGGGAAAACTCTCCTGCTCCTGCTAAGATATGATCTACTAGCCTCTGGAAAGTCACTGGGGCATTCTTCATCCCAAAGGGCATCTTTGTGAACTCATACAAGCCAAAAAGAGTCACAAAGGCTGACTTCTCTCTAGCACTGGGAGTCAAGGGCACCTGCCAGTAACCCTTGGTTGTAAGATACTTAGCCCCACCCAGCTGCTCTAGGGTCTCATCTGTCCTAGGCATGGGGTAAGCATCTGACTCTCTGTGACTATTTAATTTCCTGTAATCCACACAGAACATGTTGCTGCACCAACACCACTGGTGATGCCCAGGGACTGTTGGACTCTTGAATCACCCTTAGTTCCAACATCTCCTGTATCTCTTCCCTCAAAGTCTGTTTGACTCTCTCAGGCACCCTATAAGGGGCCTGCCTGATAGGCCTTTGGGGTTCTGTATCCACCTGGTGCTACAGCAGGTGGGTGCTCCCTGGTTTCCCGGTGAACATGCCCCCAAACTCCTGCAACACTGCTCGGATTTCTCGAACCTGGGTAGGAGATAGCTGCTGGGATATTGCTAGCCCTTCCACCGAGGTGTCAGCCCAAGCCTCACTGATGATATCAGTCACAAGATCTCTCTCAGACTCCTCCTGCAATCCACTGCAAATGCTCATCAAAAGGGCCTCCCTATCATGGTAAGGTTTCATCATGTTAACATGGTACAATTTGTGTCCCTGCTATCTGCCTAGCACTTCCACCATGTAGTTAAAATCACTTACCTTTCTTACCACCTTGTAGGGTCCCTCCCAAGCTGTCTGTAACTTGTGTCTGACAGGAATGAGAACCATTACCTGCTGCCCTACAGCATACTCTCTAGCGCGAGCATTCCTGTCATACCGCACCTTTTCTATTGTTGGGCTTCTGCCAGGTTCTCCTGGGCCAGGCCCATGAGTTCCCTAAGCCTTGTCCTGAAGTTCAGGACATATGCCACAACAGACTCCTTGTGAGACTCACACTCACCTTCCCACTCATCTCAAATTAAATCTAGAGGTCCCCTCACCCTATGCCCATACAGCAACTCAAAGCGTAAAAAACCTTTGGATTCCTGGGGAACCTCTCTGTAATCAAACAACAGATGAGGCAAATATTTGTCCCACTCCCTCTTAAACTGATCTGCAAATGCTCGCAGCATGGACTTGATTATAGAGTTTAACCTCTCAACAAGATCATTAGCCTGGGGATGGTAGGGGGTGGTCTTCATGTGCTTCACCCCACAGGAGTTTCACAGACAAGCCAGCAGGTCTGACATAAAATTGGCACCTCTATCAGACAGTATTTCCTTTGGGAAACCTACCCTGCTGAAAATCTCTAGCAAAGCATTTGCCACCTTCTCTGCCTCAATGGAGGACAAATCCACTGCCTCAGGGTATCATGTAGCATAATTCACTACCACTAGGATATACTTTTTCCCTGTGGAACTTGGGGTACTCAGAGGACCCAAAATATCCATAGCTACCCTCTGAAATGGCTCCTCAATCACAAGCAAAGGCATCAAAGGAGTTCTCACCTTGTCTCCTGCCTTGCCTACCTTTTGGCACTACCCACAGGGCCTGCAGTACCCTGTTACATCTCTGGAAATTCCATGCCAATAGAAGTTTTGCATAACACCCCACTTTGTACATTTTATGCCCATATGACCTGCAAAGGGAATATCATGGGCTATGGCTAGAAGTGCCAGATGGTAAGCTCTAGGTACTACCAACTGCTGTACTCTCTCACCTTCTAGCCCTCCTTCAGATGTCCACTCTCTGTACAGTAACCCTTTGTCCCAGTATACAGATTCCCTCTTCCCTTGAGAATCAGGTGCCTCCCTAGCTACCTGCCTCAGGCCTTGGAATGTAGGGTCTGAGAGCTGAGCCTGTCTCAAGTCTCTCCTTGTAACCCTTCCCAGCTCCCCTTCAACAGGAAGTCTGGCATCCTCTGACAGTGGAGGCTCACTGTCAGCCTGGGTACTACTACTCACCTCTACCTTTGCAGTTACCCTGTCAAAGGGAACATCAGTACCCACAAGCAGCTGTGGCTCACATTCAGTCTCACTGCTACAGCATAGCTCACTCCCTGAAGTAACCACATCAGCAGTCCTGGCTGCAAGTATGCAGTCTGTCTGGGTCTCCTCCAGGCTACCAGACCCACATGCTTGTCTCCTAGCCTCACTGCATGTAACTGCATAAGTACATAGTACTGCCTCATCCAAATCCTTCCCTCTCAGGACATCTGCAGGATGGTAGTTCCATACCCCTGTTGTCTCAAGACAACACACTGTTGGCATTTTGTCTTTCCCACTTACTGGCTCCCTCACCTTTGGTTCTCCACCTTGCCTCCGTGGACACCTGTATGCCACATGGCCCCACTGGTTGCATTCAAAACATTCCACCCTAGCTCCTGGACGTGTACCTGGACTAGTGGTTTCCCCTGCTACTGGCGGATTCTGTTGGGGCAGTCTGTGCTGCCCACCACGGGTTTCTTTGGGGTTTGGACTCCTGTGGCTTTATGGAAATGTCATTGTTTACATTGGATGGCATTATGCATGGGCTAGAGGAATTAAACCTTCCTTATAACTGTGGGCAGATAGTGGTTTGTGGACAATTCAGCAACAGTGGCTTGGCATGAACCCACCTTACAAAGTTTGGGAACCCTGTTGGCCTGAATTGTTGGTATGATTGCTATAGACTAGAAATGTTAAAGCAAAAAATATTTTTACTTCCTTTGCGTTTATCTGGAATAAACTCCTTAATACAATCAATAAAGAATTAGTGTGGTGGAAGGACTAGATATTGGTGGAAGGCCTACTTTATTAAATATATTTTGGGCTTTCGTTCTGGTCAGTTCAGACTCCTCAATTAGTTAAAGGCAGTTTATCTGGGAGTACAGTTGCACTGGTGGCAATATCTGCAATTATGGTCATTACATCTAAGCAGACTTTATTCTATCCACTGGAAAGAACACTTCTTAAATGCACTCCTGAAGTCACTATTGCAAAAAGGGAATAAAAGGTTGTCAATAAAGTTTTTCTACTCCATGGGGCCAGACAGTGCTGAACTGAAATAATATGTTAACATCCCCTTTGTCTGAGTGGGAATGGATAGGCTTTTTAGGGTTGTTACAGGATAAGGGTTGGCCACCATTGGCTAGGATTTCCTTTTTCTAAGATGCTGTACTTATAACATTACATTCCCAAATGGCTGCACCTCTGGGACTTGATCTTACATGATGTGTGTTGAAATTATAAGAGGGCTGTTGTAGATTATTTGTACATGATCTGGTCATGTCCAATGGACCAGGATATATGGCATTGGGCCTTAGTGGTATTCAATGGGCTTTGAGGATGGCCATGACAGTTAAGCAGGACATTAAGTTTTGGCTGCTTGGCTTTGTCGATCAGCTTATGAAATTGAATGTCATGGCCAGAGTGTGGGTGAGAACTGCTACAGCTACTGCTGAAGAGATGAGTTACTGAATTTCAATTTTCATCTTATAAGTTTAAAGGATGGGCCCCTAAAGGACAAAAGTATATGAATAAATGGAATGAATTCTGTTCTATGATTAAGCTGGAAGAGGAGGCATTTGTGTATAATAACAAAGAGATGAATGCTGTCTTGGAGTCATACTCCATGTTTCTCTGAAAATGTACATTTCAACATGCATTTGTAGAGTGCTGAGATTGTTTATATTCCATTAATATTGTATGATTGGCAAGCTTTGATAAGTGTTCATGAATTTCTCTAATGCTAGTTAAAATTTGTTAATGTTAAAAAATAGAGGGACAATGCTCCAAATTCAGTGACTATTTTTAAATAATTCTCTAATTCACTAGCAGGTTCTGCATCAACATGCAGTTTTTATGAGTAAAAAATATGAAACTCTAATGATTTAGTATTATTGACTGGCTGTACTCTGCAGTGATTTACCAGAAAATCAAAAATGTTATGAAAGACGTCACAAATGAGGCACAATCAGGAATGTTCTGAGTGTGCAAAATTCAGGACAATTGAGATGTATGAACGTAATGAACAACAGCAAAGCCATGCTATTGCAAGAATTCAGACTGTGACAGAGGAAGAGGAAGAATGCAGAAAAAAGAAACAGGAGGAAGAAAAGATTTAGATTTGGAAAGGACTGACACCCAGAGGTGCTGATATGGTCACAAGCTGAATAAGTAAACTTTAGTCTGACTAGTGGGGAAGATTTATCTTGGAATTCTTCAAAATGTAGCAGTGGATTAACATTCACATGATTTTACAAAAAGATGAACCCATGTCGTCAGCTGATAAACCAAAATGTATGCTTCAATGCACATTGAATATTAAGCAATCCAAGAATAAAGGCCGTAAAAATTCAGATGCATGCTGTTTTTCTTCACAGGAATTGCATCTGAAAGTTTGCAGCCTTTATTTATTCTTGTTTTTATTGGTGCTATTTTTCATTTTGTGTTGCTATTGCTATTACTTTTGCCCATTGTAACTCTCAGTTACATGGTTTTGTGGCTTAATCCATGTATTTACAATATAAGGTGTCACTATCTTCTGCCATGTCATTATGAGGTACTGACTGATGCACTGGTCATAGCAACATGTGTTTTCTTTAGTCTCAGTAACTCACATTAGAATTGTATGGTAGACTTTTTCCTTATTTGCTATTGTTCTATAACATCTCCTTGTGGGACTTCTGGATGGCAAGTAATAGCATGTAAATGAAAGAAGGCACAATCCAGCTTACAGTGATGTCCTGTTCCAACTGCTTATCAATGCATTCAGGTTTCTGAGTAGCCCTACTGCATATCTGGCTAATAAGTTACATATTTCCTGGCTTTTATGCCCTTCTTTTTTCAGCTAATATTTGATTAGACATTTTTATTGCTGAAACTTTCAAATCAGCCACTTACAAGCATATATAGAATATTTTGTTCATAGGTTCATAGGAGTGTAGTAGGCTAATGGCCCTGGAGCTTTTACAAGCCTAGCCCATAGGATTACCCTGGCATCATGACACCTGACCTTAGTCCCAGTGCCTCTGTTGAGCAGATCCACTAGAGTGATTCCTGGGGTGAATTTTCTATTTCCCATCCACTCATCAAGATTTCTCTTGAAGAGGGCCAGTGAGGTGCTCTGTTTGACATGTATGGGAAGTCTATTCCATAGCATGGGCAGTCCCTGAGTTATGAACCTGTCCCTCCAGCATGTTCTGTTGATTGCGGTAATGAGGTTGAGGTCTCTGGAGTGTGTGGTGCGAGGGATTGGAATTTATTTAGATGTAACAATTCTAACAGAGCTGGGTCAGACATGGCTTTGTAAGTCAAGCAGAGATCGCCTCTAAGTAAGTGATATGAGACAGAGAATAGTTGGAGTTTTTTGAGTCTGTTCATATAGGACAAGTGCTTAAGGCCTAGGATCCTCTTTGTGAGGTACTTTTGTGGCCTCTCCAGTTGTTGCACTTGTCTAGTGAGATACATGCCAAATGGGGCATTGAACTTGATGATTGGCCTAATGAGGGAAGAGTAGAGAGAGACAATGACCTCTTTCTTCCTGGATGCAAAACCCTTAGTAATGAGATGTGCCACATAGAAGGACTTTCTGACCACAGTGGCAATGTGGTGGTCAAAAGAGAGGTTGCTGTCAACCTGTGTTCCCAGATTTCATATAACACCTTCTGTGTTCAGTGGACTACCATTAATGTGGTACTTCATGGGAACTGGGCTTTCATAAAGGGGATGATGACACATTTTTTGCATTGAGCTTAAGGCCATGGTTCTGACACCAGTAGTTGGTCTCAGTGAGGCCTTTCTGTAGGATTTCAACATCACTTGGAGAGGTAATAATAGCTCCCAACTTGCAATCATCTGCAAACTTTGTCAGCCAGATTCCCTTTGAGTTGGCCTGGGCTTCAGCGAAGTAGATACCAAACAGGAGAGGACCCAGGACCGACTCCTGTGGGACTCCACTTGTGACTGATCGGCAGACTGACTTGGAGTCAGCTACTTTCACACTGTGGGTTCTATTTGTGAGCCAGTTTGCAACCCACCTAGTGATATAGGGGTTGATGCCTAGCTTAGTGAGTTTTTCTAGGAATCCTGAGTGGGAATGGTATAAAAGGCCTTGGCCAGATCAAGGTAGGCTGTATGAACCACCTTGCCTTCTTCCACAGCTCTGGTGACTGACTCAAAGAAGTCAACCAAGTTGAGCAGGCATGATCTACCCTTCACAAAAACAAACTGTGTGGGATCCAGAGTTTGGAGAGTCCCTATATCCTTAATCCAAAAAAATCCAAAAAAAAAAATGCCCAGGACAGGTGATTCCGAACAATTCACACTAAATTTAATAGCAAGAAAAACAATTGAATCACACCATAACATACACTTTCAAGCGTTTTTCATCACTCGGTAAATGACTTCATCAGATGCGGAACTGGAATGAACTCACTTCCTTATATATTCAATTGTATATTCAATTAATTGAATTAATTAAAAAAAATCATTAGGTGAACTACGCAATCATATTAAAAAAACTCAAATAATATATTTCCATTCAATGTAGGAATCCATTAAAAACATTTAACACTAAAGATCATTCATACATTCAGCTGATGTTAAAATTAATTCAGTAAAAAACATTAAATGTCTAAATACAAAAAATAAATGAACATAGAATAAAATGCATAAACAATATAAACACTCCATCTAGTGGTGAAGCATGACAATGTCCCAATTCATAAAAAATTTTTTAAAACACATTTGTAAAAAGACCCTATATCAAATACTATAAAAAATAAAATACAAATAATCTAAACACTCTAACAGAACTGCTTAAAAACTTCTTGGAAAATAAAAAATCTTATAACTTAGCAGCTCTCATTTTTAATAGTGATGTAATAGAAAGATTATCATTTAAACCAGGAGGAGATGATGCTTCTAAAGTTAGCTGCCACCAAAATTCTTTATATTTGATTTTCTCTTCCCAAAGGCCCCCCTAATTTCTTTTGTCACTCCCTCTAATACAAAAAAAGAAAATTTAGCTTGAGAACACTCCAAAGTATGCTTAAACAGGGCATTTGTTTATTTTTTTATTTTGGACATCATATAAATGTTCATAAATTCTTCTCTTGAGCTTCCGCTCAGTCTTACCATTGTAAAAGGATTCACAGAATCCACATACGGCCAGATAGACTAATCCATTTGACTCACAATCAAAATGCCCCTATATCCTTGTTTATTAGGTCCATGATGATGCATTCCATAGCTTTGCATATCAGACTCATCAAGCTAATGGAGTGATAGTTCCCAAGGTCTGTAATCGCTCCTCCTTTGTGGAGTGGGATGACTATAGCAGTGTGCCATTTGGTAGGGACAAAACCTGAGGTGAGGCTGTGATTGAACAGGGTACACAGGTGAGGTGCCAGTTCCCTTTGTAGTTCATGTAGAATACAGCCAGGGATATTGTCAGGTCCCATATTAGCTGTATTCTTGGCCTTGGACAGTGCTGTTTTAACCTGTGCAGCAGTAATACTGGGTGCCTGACAATCTACTGGTATTGTGATTGCTCCTTTGGGGAGGGAGACAGGGGTAAAGTTGGCACTGAATCTGTCGGCCAGTATATTGGCAATATATGTTGGCTCAGTATAGGCGGTACCATTGTGCAGTAGCTCAGAGAAAATCTGAGTATTGCTGTAGAGATTCTTTACATAACTGTAGAAGGCCTTGTGGTTGTCTTTACTATCTGCTGCAATTCTGTTTTCATAGCCAGCTTTAGAAGATTTGATGAGGGATCTCAACTTTTGTTGAGGCTGATAAGGAAGTTTTTCCAGTCTTGGGACTTCATCTTATTTCACATCAGTCTCCTCCTTCTGTTGTATAGTTTGTTTAAGGCAGGAGACCACCAGATTGGCTTCATTTTTTTGGAGGAGAGCATCTTGGTTCTATTGGGTATGGTGAGATCTATGCATTTATTTACATGTTCCTACAGTGCATTGGTGTATGATTCAGCGGTCATGCAACTGTTGTCCATTTGCATGGGTGCCGTGAAGTTGGCCACCTCTGTTTTTAGGAGCTCAAAGTTAGTTTTGGAGACATTTTTTATGGTGGTTACCTTTGTGGGGTGGGGGGGGGGTGGGATGTGGATTTCCAAGGTGATTAGTTTGTGGTCGGATTTAACCAGGGAGGAGTTAACTATTGGTGAAGAGCAACGGTTGCCCATGTTAGTAATGACCAGGTCAAGGATGTTATTACCTCTAGTGAGGGTAAGAACGAGCTGGTTCAGGGCATTGGAATTAATGAATTCCAGGAAATGTTGGGCAATTGTATTGGTACATGAGTAGTTTTCCCAGTTAATGGAGGGGTAGTTGAAATTGCCCAGTATGAGAGTTTTAGGTTGGACCATAATATTCTTCAGGGTACTTAGGAATGTGGAGTGTGAGTCTTGTATTTAATTTTATGCATGTGGTCTATTTCATTGTATTTTGGTACTGGATACAACATATTTATTTTTGGCTAACCACTTGTGTTAATTGTTTTATCCTTAGTTCATTTGATAGGCAGAAAGTTTATTCTCCTAATATCTTCTTGTCCTTCCCTGGCCTTTACCGGTATCCTGCCTCCTTTGCCACATATTTTTTATTGTTCACTCAGCTGAGTCTAAAACCACACTGCATTGACGTTGTGACGTTTTGATGCCACAATAATTCAGATGCAATATAAACCCATAACCATTCAAATCATTAACTCAAGCCAGTTGGCATAACCACACCTGTTCCAGCTACCACTACAGAACACTGGGTGCATATTCCAAGCTATCTTGGACCTAGTGCCAAATCCATCTAACTTATCCTTACAAGCCACAGACCCCTTGATATGGTTACTGGTCAAATCTGGGCCCAACTTGAGGAGAGCCAAGGCCGCTGAACAGGAACAGGGGGAAAACAAGGGGGTGAAGCCATAAGGCCACTGCATGACCCTGAGATGATGGTTGGGAGGAAGGGTCAACATGTCTGTTGATAGATCTGCTGAGCAGAGGTATAGCACTTCCTTAAAAGGGGTACACCTCGTCATGCCCACCCAGATGACTTGTACACTAGTGGACAACGCAACGTTACAAGTAAGCTGTCATTATTATAACTATCAGCTGTTGTGTCCATGGTAGCCTGTGGTACAACTGCTCCATGGAGGATGTCATTAACTGGGTTAAGTGTGTGTATGTGTGAGCGTTTGAATGTGAGTGGTTGATTATATGTGTGAGATATGAAGAAATGAGAATTTTTTTCATTTTTTACTTTCTTGCTAGCTAGTCATAGTTACAGCTTAATCTAAAATAAAAACATTATTCTGTTTAAAGTTTCATCATTTTGTCACTGTTTTTTTAATGTGTTTCTGAGTGGAGGTAGCCCATGATTCTTCTGAAAGTAGGAGAGGTTATACTTTTATATGCAAATAACATGTTAATTAGCTGTCAAGCTTTTTAGTCAGTTGTACTT